>NC_135524.1:5915000-6032500 GCF_051989575.1 Stigmatopora nigra | reverse complement strand
ACCCACGCCCACTGCCTGCCTGCTTCATATAAACTCCAAATGGGCTGTTTTCTTAGGTTCTGTCTTTAGAAGTCATTGGCTATCTGCAAGGGCTGGGAAAAGACAAGTTTGCAACACCAAGTGTCACCAAATCAATATTATATTTGTTTTGTTTCAAAGATTAAAAAAAAAGAGATTTATGAGTGCAAAACTGCATATCAGACATGTGTTAGCAGAAATTAATGAATATGGATCAATCCGTTGATTTCTTAAGCACAAATGAATCCATTCATTAATTTTCTGAGCTGCTTTATCCTTATTAGCATCGCGTGGGGGTGCTGGAGACTATCCCAGCTGACTCCATGCATTGGTGGCCAGCCAATCGCAGGGCATGAGGGGATGGACAACCCATTCATGCTCACATTTATACCTGAGGGCAATTTAGTGTTCAACCAGTTGACCATGCATCTTTTTGGAATGTGGGAGGAAACTACAGAACCCAGATAAAACCCACGCAGGCCCGGAAAAACATGCACACTCCATACAGGAGAAGTGACCTGGATTTGAACCCAGGACTCCAGAGCTGTGAGGCCAACGCACTAACCACTCAGCAACCCCAAAATGAATCCAAATGAATTCCAATGCAAAAGGATAATGTATATGGATAATAAATTTATATTTTAATATGCAATTTTGTTATTTGCTTCAGCAAAATTGTCGTACATATTAAAATATGTATCCCATAGATGGCTGGGATAGGCTCGAGCACCCCCTGCAACCCTTGTTAGGATAAGCGGTTTGTAAAATGAATAATCTTTTTAATGCTTTAGGTTAATAAAAGATGATTGTGTTAATTTATTCCTTCAATCAGTTCATTTTCTCACAAGGATTACAGGGGTGCTGGAGCCAATGTGGCAATATATAATGAATGTGAAAATGACATTGCAACCACTGCAATGCTAATTTTTAAAACAGGAATCGAGAAATTGGGATAATTTGGTTGTTTGTTTTTTTACTAAGCCAAAGTATACATATAATTAAAATTTCTTTCCAATTATTCTTACATATTTTGGTCAGTGGAGACAGAATTTCCAAGTGCGTGAGAATGACATCAGGTCTACATAGTTTATTTCCCGCTCACAAGTCTGTATTTGTTACTGTAAATGGAAATATACCAGAATATACTGCAATGAGGTCGCATGTGGTTCATTGTTCAGGTTATTGTTTCATATTTGTATTCACGAGGCGGCTCCAAAAAGAGTTGCCTGTATTAATGTAATATCCGCATTGAATCATTGACTAACCTCCAAATTTTTTGCTTGCATGCTCTTGTGTAGTAAACGGTTCCCCTCCCAGGGCTCCATGTTTCAATAACAGGAAACAATTGGCCGACATCTTTCATCACAGCTTGACGCCGATTCTCGCACGGTGCCAGCCTACCAGTCACCACACCATCGGGCATGGAAGGTGAGGGGGCTGGGAGAGGGGTTGCAAGGTCGAGCATGAGTCACTTGACGTGTTTCCTTCTAAGCATTCTGAGGGAGGGAATTTAAATGAGGTTTTTTTTTGCGAGTAGGAGCAAAATTTGAGTGTGTTAATGCCAGTGGAAAGGGGTCAAAGGGTTCATATTTTACATGGAGTGAAATTGTGAAATAATAGGAACATGAGCATTATTAATGAAAAGGTCACAATTTGGTGACCTTTTCATTTTTTTTCATTTTGGCCATAATAAGCTTGGTCCAGTGATTTATTTGAGGATAAAATAAATGTGATTACCTCTGATGTGCAGATTTGAGAATGAAAACAAACTGAATGACTCCATCGAAAAAGAGAAAATATTAAAAATGATATGTATCCTTGTTACATATCAGAGTAAGGAAAACTGATTTAATTTGTCTGTATATTTCACTTTTAAAAAATCAATGTGAAAGTATTGTTGCTTTACATCATCTTATTATGAAAATAATTATAAAAAATATCAAATTTAATTCTAAATTATTCATTCATCTTCCATATCCTATACTGTAGTGAGGGTGCTGGAGCCAATCCTTGCTAACTATGTAGCGGGATTCACACCAACCATTTGCAGGTTCTAAAATATCGACTTATGTTATTTTAAAAAATGTATATCAAGGTGGACACAGATTAAATCATGTTCAAAATACAAAATATACTCATTGCCTACCATTGATAGATGTCTCAATCCGCCTCCTAGTTTTTTTCCATTCATTCATTTTCTGTACCGCTCACAAGAGTCACGGGGGTGCTGGAGCCTATCCCAGCCAATCGCAGGACTCCATCTCCTAGTGGCAAACACATTGAAATTCTCAGCAAAATGTTTTTACGCCACATTTGGACATCTATCATTGTCAATGTCATTGAAAGTGTTAAGCTATAAAAAAAATACTTTGCATTACATACATATTCGCACTAATTGAAGTTTTGTACTACCACAGGAGGGCGATAAACAAGGGAAGTCGATGAATTGTCCTCATAAATTCCGATTTGAACTGTTTTCCCCTTTTCTGTATAATTAGCATGTTTGAAATCCTCCCCGTGTGTTGTCCACGTGTTATACTTCCTGCCCCATTGTCCATTTTAGCACCGTACGTGATGTATCGCACTGCCACCTCGTCTTTTATCAGCTACCTTTTTTTTCACGCCAGCATTCCGCACATAACTTTCGTTGGAAAGCGCTTACGGATGCCTTTTCTTGTCAGGGCTTCCCGACAAGGAGGCATCCTGTAAACCCCCCCTCTGTCTTCCTCATCATCATCCCTGGTCTCCTTGGAGGATAGTCCGGATACCTGGTGGAAGTGCGCGTGTATTATTACGAACTGTTGCCTTGGTAGCAAAGCCGCAGCAACAAGTGCAGACTGCGATGTCTGACATCCTGTTGTGTCTCCCTGATATTTCTGAAGAGGAGTAATTCCTGTTTCCTAGGGATTGGCAGTGAATGAACACTTGTTTATTCGCTTTTAGGCCGCACGTAGCTCAAAAGGATGAAATGGCAGTCGGCTTACCTGCTTTGGTGCAGAAGGTTAGGTATACACTTCATTATCATGTAGTTTCAGTGGACTTAATTTCAATGTAGAGTCATTGATTTTTAAAAAAAAAGTGGTAAATATACCTAAAATATATATTCTTTTGAGTGTTGTATATTTTCCTCCTTTAAGTAATTCAGTTTCAAATAAATGTTATGCATTTCTGTCTTTGCGTGCATGTTTGTGTTCAAGATAATTCAAGAAGTGATTGTGAAACTAGTAGATATTTGTAATGGAAATAAATGAGGTGGTTCAGTTGTGGAGTAGTGAGGTCAAATACTGGTCTTCAACATAAGGATTAGATTCAAACTTGTAAAGTGTAAATTAGAATGGAATAATTGTTCACATTTTGGGGTAATGACGTCACAGATGTATGTCCGTCTGTGTAGTTTTGTTAAAGATAATTCAAGTATGAATACAGGGATTATTATTAAATTTGTAGGATGACTGTAGCATGAAATCGATGAGATGACTACATTTTGCAGTCCTTAATTCATTGGTCAAAGGTCAGAAAGAGTTTTAAAATAGCTAGTTTCATACTTACAGGATGTGATGACCTTTTGAATTTGTCTTCTTAGGCAAAAGTCTGCTCTCAGAGGCCTTCTATTTTATTTTTTTCTTTAGTATGGAGGAGGGCGCATGTGCGTGATGAAGGCCAACTGTGAATTTGTAGCTAATTTACATGAGAATAAGCTTTTAAATAAAGGGTTGTCTTTTGAAGGATTTTCGTCGATTGGCTTACAATATCTTGCGAGATGTCAAAGAATGAATAAATGAATGAATGGATGGGCCTTGTTGGAAGTCACAGGAAACTCAAAAGCAACAAACAAGTGTCTTCATGTTTTTTTTTCTTTTTCTTTTTTTTAACTACAGTGCATCAATAGCTTTTGAGACTTGGGCGAAGACCTCCTCCACTGGAAGTTCAGAGTCCACCTGAGCAAGATGAAATAATGACATTATCAGCTAAGATTCTTGATAAAATTACAGCAATATTATAATTGACATGATTCATTTGTTGTGTGAGCTCATTCATAATGCAAATCGTTGAAATCTTTCTCCATTGAAGTTGGACTTGAAAAAAGTTTCGTATCAAGGTCCTCACCTTCCTGACAATGCCCCGCTTCTCATAAAAGGTGATGACAGGTTCGGTGGCCTTGTAGTAGAGGTCCAGACGTTTCTTGATGGTCTCCTCGTTGTCGTCGGAGCGGCCGCTGGTCTCACCGCGCTTCAGAAGCCTTTTGACCATAGTTTCCGACTTGGCGTCCACATACAGGAGCAGGCATGGTTTGCCGATCTGGAGATGCCATAGATTTTGGTTAGAGTTGTTTTTTTATTTAGTTTTTTGTACTGTACACTAAAAGTTGTACCTTTTTCTCAAACTCCTCGCCCTGCTTCAACTCGCGGGGATAGCCATCTATGAGGAAGCCCTTGGATACGTCAGCCTTGGCAATCATGGCGTCCTTAATCATGTCCAATACAGTTTCCTGAACACAAGTCATGTGAAAAATAGATGTGTCACAAAGTTGGAATTTACCAAAAGATTTCATATGGGTTCCTCGGAAATGTGCTTTTTCTCACCAGAGGCACAAGTTCTCCCTTCTTCATGATGGCATTAAGCTGCTTTCCCCTCTCAGAGCCAGAGTCCACTTCAGCACGTAGCAGATCACCCGACGACAAGTGAGTATAGCCGTACTTTTTCACCACCATGGCGCACTGGGTGCCCTTGCCGGACCCGGGACCGCCTGAGAACATGAAAGTTGTTTGAAGCAGGGAGCGCCATCATAGGGGACGCAATCTCCACATGAGTGTTTCTACTCACCGACCACGAAGATGATCTTAGCGTCTTTGATTTTGTCTGAAAAGAGATGTTCTTCATTAATTTAAAGTTAAACAAACACTCATTAGTTCTCATTGACAGTGCATAGACGTCAAAACTATTTGAACTGGAAGGGCTGCCTTCTTTTAATGCCTGAATTTACATTTAACTAATATACAAAAGGCATTGGATGAATATGAGTAAAAAAAAATGTATATATAGTTATATACATAAATATATGCAGCATATTTTAATAGAAAATGTCATTATAAAGTACAGAGAGATTGACAATTTAAAAATATATATACAAATTAAATATTCATAAATAATTTAGGATTTTACATTCATGTTGTATTTCACTTATGGAGTGAAGATTTATAATAAAAAAACGAGCCAAAATTTGCCTTAAAAAATAAAGAAAACAGCAGAACATCCCTTTTCCAAGAAACTAATATAAAATAAAACATTGGTATTTAAATGAGATAAATGAAATTGATTTGACAGACCTTTTCGGCAGATGAAACCTTGCGAGGTGCATATATTCCCCATATCGGCAGCACAATTTTTAAACTACTTTTGTGTTGACACAATAACCATGTCAACGGCTTGTTGCCAAAGAGAATTTAACAGATCCGATTTTTATAATCTACCAAAATTAAAACATTGGTCTTTACTTTCTTTTTTTATACATTGGTTCAATGAAAAATATGATTATTATGATGAATCATACAAATACAAATGGGTATTTAACAGTCCTGTTTAGCAGTATTCCCATTTATAGCCACAAGGTGGCAGCAAATGACAAGAAATCGTCATTTGGACTTTAGTATTCAACTCCATGCAAGCAAAAATAACGCTTTCTTTTGTCATAGAAATTCACGACATTGACATTTTGTCATCAGAGTGTCATATTTAAAGCGTCACTCACCTGCCATTGTGTTGCGTTTGCTGTCAGCTCCTTTTCAACTAAAACAAAGAAGAAAAACATGTTAGTGATGATTTTTAAAGAAGGGGCGTCTTGTCAAGTCATGGGCAAGCCTCAAATACAAAAGCACAACAAAAGCAATGACAGTGTCTTACATTTGAATTGAATTTAAATGAATCAAATCCAAAGAGGTCGGCAAGCCCATTGTTTTCCTGTTTTGGTGTTTTTCTGCAGAGGGCTTAAGAATGAGGAAGGAGGCGTTGCAAGGTTTTGATTGACAAGTCCAAATCCCAATGCCCATTGTGCATGTTGCAGCCTCTGTAATAACCTTGAAATTAAGATGCTTAATATGCCAAATGTGATGAACATGAGTCCCAAAAATAATAATAGGATGTCCATTGGTTGCTCATTATTAGAATTTGGTAAGGTGACATCATTATTATGTGGAAAATGTGTTGTCATTGCTCAACAAGTTATTTTTTAACATCTATTCATTCAAGTCAGCCTTACTCAAGTTAATAGATTGGAAATCTATTGCTGTCAATAGCAGCCAATGTGTCAAAAATGTTAAAAAAATAACTATAAAAAAGCATGTAACTATAACTACTGCTTTGGGGACTGCACTTTTAAAAATAAAACACTGTTCTAATAAGTACATTAAGCTCTGTAAATGAAAAATATAATCAAATTAAGTTGTAGCAGCAAATGAGAAGCAAAAATGTGCATCGCTGTGTCCTAGCTATACTTGTCTTCAGTCTAAGGTGTCCATTTTTATGCCTGTGCCCCTCCCCACATGATGATAAAGGTCACTTGGGGGGCCACCTTTGAGTCAGCACTGCTCCTGTATGGAAACCGAAGCATTAACAACTCAATTAGGATATTTTAAAATATATATTTGATGACTAGTCATACAAATAAAAAGCCATTATGTTTATGCCCCCTAATAAAACTTTAAACTTTTTTTCAGCTTTAGATTTCCAAGCAATTTTGATTGGGAGGGCCCGTTAACAAAAATGTCGTATCCATTTTTGACAAAATCTCAAGAAGCACTTTTAAGTCATCCATTCACATGCATAATGTCTTGACCCCATTTGTTAACACGCTAAAAAAAAGAGCACGTCGCAGCTGTTAAGGGATAGCATGTCAGGCGGACCCAGGCGTTCACCGAATGCCAATTTAGGCGCGTAAAAGGCAAGTGGGGCAATTCCCACTTTGGTTGTTGTGGAGAGGCCTGCTTGTGATTCAGTGGCTGGCCCTTTAAGGCAGGCAGTGCAAGTCTTGAGGACCCTCAGTGCATTGGATAATATTGGAGAACATGTCTGTGCATGCCGTCTGGCTTCCACAAAAAGCACTCACTTGAATCGATAGAATTCAGCTTGAAGGCCTTTATGACATATTTCAATTATGCAAGGCATTGCATCAAAATGGACACTAATGGAAAATGTTTCATAATGGGGGTGAGCACACAAGGCCAGTTCTATGCAATTCTGGGCCGAGAGGCAAACCCCCTAGTCCTCTTCAGACCCCCAACGTCAACATCTAGTATAGAAATTAGGTGATTTTTTTGTCTAGTATCAGAAACGGGTGACAATTTTCATTGCAAATTACTTTTTCCTGTTGTTTTTAGTCCATTAATAATTGATTTGAAGTATTATACACCCTGTTTTGGCATCCTTCATCAATTCATCCTTCTTGAACTTTGTCATCAATTGCAGTTTTGAGGAACTCAAACTTGTCTTCTTCCCCACAATGTTTAGTTCCTTTTTTTCATGCAATTGACAATGATTGTTGTTCAATTGTTTGGCTTTTTTTTATCCTACTGCTCAGAATTGAAATTTGCTTATGAATTGTAGACATCCAATCTATTTGGCCTTGCAGGAAATGAACATTTGTTATCGCCGTCACCCTCAATGACTGTCCAACTTTCTATCTTTCTCCCTGTCATGTTAACTTCATTCTATGCCAAGTGCATAGAATACTGAAAGCGTCATAGCAGAGCGGCATGGAACAGCCATCACTGTCAATAACAGTAAATGACATGCCTTCATTTTTTGACATTCTTGTTCCTCTAAAATGACATTATTGTTTGTTTTGGTCACTAACTGACCAATGCTGCCGAACTCAGTCCTCCATTCTTGTTTATCTCAGATGCATCCCTTCCATGTCAGAGAATCCTCCTCTGTGTGACATTCACATTACATCGAGATGTCCTCACCATCACTGCCAATGATGACATCACACCCCTTCCTCCGCCTCCCCTTCCCATGCCCACATGGCACATCGTCCGGACTAACCTGTCCTGCGTCTCCCGTCTCGAGATCACCCGGTTGCGAGGGGCTGGCCACCGACACAGTGGTTCTCCCCACCAGCGAGCAAGAGCGGTTCCTTCTGAACGGCAGCCCTCCCTCCCCCATGCGACGCCTTTTTATAGCACTGCTGAGCCTGCGTCGTCTGGGCTGCGCTGCATTCTGGGTAAAAGGGCATCTGAGGAGGGGAGGGTGCAGATATAGGGATGGGGTGAAATTACAGAGGGGAGCAGATTATGTCACTTCATTTAGAAATGATAGCAATGGATACAAGGCAGTTATTAGAAATACAGTGGCACAAATTTGTAAAACCCTGTTCAAGAAGCACTAAAATTGGGTGAACACAGGAATAGTCCGAATTTTTTGACACTACTATCAAAGAAAAGAGGTCAGGGGTGTCAAAAGTGCGGCCTGTAGCGTTGTTCTGCCTGGCGGGAAATTTGTAACTCATTCATACTGTACATATAGAATTAAATGTTAAAAGGTCATCCCAAAACCGTGTTTGTGAGCTGTGTGATCAAGTGTGTGCAGTCTTGCACTTTGCTCTAGTTCAGGGATAGGTAAATTATTTCATAAAGGGAGTGGGTGCAGGTTTTTGTTCCGACCTATAAGTGGATACCTTTCCACCAATCTGGTATTTTAATCAGTGGGTGGCACTTTTTGTTTTCTGCAGAAATCTCATTGGTTAAATTGTTTGTGTTGGATCCTCCAGGACTGGTTTACCCACCTCTACTCTAGTTCTTAACCATAATCACATTTGTTCATTTGCCAACCTGTCGCCAAAATAATGCCTTCAACGAGTTAGTAAGGAATCTTAAAATTCCCCCAAATCAACAGAAAATAACCTGTAAATGCCCCAAAATCCATTGACGTTATTGTGGCTAAGTGAAATGTATTCCACAATACCAAAATGAGTGATAGATCTTACACCAGATTCATACGTCACATGGCCTGTTGTAATTTTTTTATACTTCGTTTAACCATACAACAGCATATAGTGCATGGATGGGGAAAGCACTGTTATAAAAGAAAGTAAAAGGTCATAAGAGCACATACCTCAAACATTTTATTAAAATCATAGCCAACTTACTTGCAACCCCCAAATGGAACATAAATATAAAATATAATTATATACTGTACATATACAAATTATGGCAGTCACAAATAGAAGCGTACGCAAGTAAAATCACAGAAACTGCTGCTCCCAATGCTATTTTTTTTCTCTCTTCAGAGTCATATATTGAGGTACAAAAATTAGGCACGCACCCCCTTTGCATACATTAAAGTACATGTTCGTACCATTGAACTGCCACTGTTTAATCCTTTATAGGACATAAGTATTCATAGCAAGTGGTCCCGGTTTAAATGAATTGGACATTTATTATTTTTGAGTAAAATACAATGTTATATTCAAATTGACTTGAGTGTTATTGGAGGTCATAACTAGATTATATTTGCTTTGATTTAATATGTTTATTCTATTTTAAATCATTCTTCAACAGAAAAGTTTTAAAAATAACGATTAATAAGAATGCATGAGTATAACACTGGTTTAAAAAAATAGTTGAATTGATACAAATGGATAATTTCAAGGTGCTGAATCTGAAGTTAATTTTATTTCTGTAAATTGTAATTTTGTGTTCTTTTCCTAATATATATTTGTGTGGAACATTTATATTGTAGCCTAAATAGACCAAAACAACAGGTTTTCATTGGATTACTTATTTTTTTCTAATTACCAAAACAAGTCAGTTGCCCTATAAAGGATTAAAAACATCTTTTACTGACTACAACTGTAAATGCAAGTAGTTTCGTCAGTAAAATTCTTACAGCCCTTCTTAATGTATTAAAAAAAAACTTTCAGGATGGGGTAATTTCAAGTTCACTGCAGTATTACTGTATAGTACAACACTGTGTATGAGCAGTTGGTTGAGGCAAGAATAATCTCATTAAAGTGGATTGGGGATTTTGACCACATGGGCGCAGCATATCATTTGCGTTAATAATTGCCTGGATAACATTTTCCATAATACTGTACTGTACTACAAATATTTGCTTTTAAGTTTGATGCATTTTAGTAAGCATTCGCTCCAAAATGTCATCACTGCAAAGTATTTACTATACTAATCTTGTCACTGAACATCAGTGACACCAGTCTTGTACAAATGCTTAAAGTTGAATAATAAGCATTCCCTTGACTGAAATTCATGGATACCAGATTTGGCATGTATATATTAGTACATATATATATTTTTTTAAGTAAAGTCAATAGATAATAGGGGCTCAAATAGCAAAAATGATTTGCACGATTTGGAGGTTTCAATGGACCTGACGTGCATGATTTTGGAATATGGAAGAAAGCTCCCACAAAAACTTCACAGAAAAAACAGCGGAAAAATTTAAATCCCAAACCTCAGTGAGGCTGATGTGCTAAGTACTTATCCGCCAAATATAAAAAACTGGAAAAATAAAATAAAACTTGTGTCACACCGATACTATCAATACTATAAATGGCTGTCTTGGCAAGGACTAAGAAATAACGTGGCAATTCTGCACTTTAAGGATGTTTTGCCTATGATGGCCACCACCTATGCATGCCACAGTTAGAAAATAAATAAGATGGTATGGTGTCCAAACATTTATCTGCTGTAATTTTAAGTTTTAAATAAGTTTAGCACTTGTAGATGTCCAATACATTAAAGTGTTCTACTTAAAATGAATTGGACATCTAGCACAAATCAATGGTAGATAATTAGTTCAGCAGTGTCTGGCCATGTTCGTAATTACTTTACATTCGGGTGTGCAGTAATTTAAGATTTTTTTAAAAGTATGGAAATATATATTTTTTAAATTCGATACTTGTAGGTATTGGCTTGGCCGCGATCAGACAACTGGCTGTTGGAAAAAGTATCGGGAGATGAAAATAGTATCGGTGCAACATACACACACATACACACTCACAAAAAGTAGCAAGTAATTGATATGATGTGTACCTATTTCCCTAAAAATCATCTTCTCGATTTCAGTGCAAAATCATAGAGGTCGACAATTCAAATGAGTCCCAAACAGTTGGTGTGCTTCTACTAGTACAATCTTGAGTCTGGGAAACAAACAAAAAAATGCTGATTAAGGCATCACATCTGAGTTCACGTTATGTTGACTCACTGGCTGCCATTGATGGTGATAGACATCCGAAACATTTGATCTTGGATAGCAAACTAACAAATGTCCAGCCTTATAGTTTAGATGGACGTCTACTAGAAATAAACTCTCAATTAAAGAGTTTTAATTTAGTTTTCAAAACCAAAATGATTGGATGTCTATCATCGTCAATGGCATTGAAAGAGTGAAAAGCAATGGCAGTCAAATATTTAGAAATCCCATGATCGTGCAAAAAAATGCAACTTTTTCCCCACAATATATTATTAGTAAAATGGCACCACCTGTTTCACTTTTGCTTGCAAGCGGCCCATCGATGCATCATTTCAGGAGCTGAGGACAGACGGGTCCCTAGCTAGGGAACCCGCCCCGTGGCTCGGGATCGGGGGACTCCTCGTCTGGGCTGTCCTCTTCGTCATTGGACAGGTGGACTCGCTGCTCGTCCATGCGCTTGGCTTGCACCCGCTGAATTAAACTGAAAAAGTCCTCGTCTGGCACTGTGGGGGCATGGGGACCCGCTTCGGGTGGGGAACACCGCTGGTCGTCGATACGGGAGGACTGCAGTCACAGAAAAAAATGTATATTAGAGAGAATTGCAGTGTTTGTATTGGGTATGGGATTGAATTAAAAAGAAATGATATTTTAACTTATCTAAATACATAATTGCATGTAGCTATTTGGCTTGAGTATATGTGATAATAAAAACATTATTTAATATGTGTGATTTACCTTTAAGTGTGTATAATGTTGCAGTTGGAGTAATAAATGTCTTGATTCTATTTTTTTTTTATTCCCTCATGAGTAGATGCCATGCAAAAAATAATAATACGTAGTACCACATTGCTTGGAGCGCAAACTCCAACTCTAAAAATGTGTCTGTTTTTTTTTTTTTAAGGCTTTTTGTTTTACAGGCATTTCAGCTGGAGAGGGGAAAAAAACACAATTTATAGACATCATGAAGATAAAAAAAATGTCAGTAGTTGTACTAAGAGACTGAAGTAGACAACACAATAAAGTTCGACATCTTTCAGACCTTTCCCACGAAGAAATGTTCTCAAACTGGACTGGTTTAAATTTTAAAGCCTGCTTTCTTGCAATTACCTGGCACTTGATGAGCATGTTGAAGAAGTCGTCTGTTGGCTCCTGCTCTCCTTCTCCCACTAGGTGCCCCAGGTTGTTCTGTGTGATCCTGAGACCCGGAAGGTTTCCCACGTTGACGCGCTGGTCATCCAGGCGGCGACTCTGAGAGCTGGCTATGAGGTCAAACAACTCCTCAGTCTGGGGGGACGTAGTCATGCTGGGATCTTTGGAAAAGAGAGAAGGGGGACATGTCAGTTTCTAAGTAATCTGTAACATGTTTTTTTTGTATAAAAAAAGAGGGAGATTGATTATTTTGCATGTGTTTTCTGACTCAAATTGTGCCATTTTAGCATCTGTCATGGCGCTGACCATTATGTGAACACATTGATGTAGGGGAATATGAATTCTCATCTCAAAGTGTAGTATATAAACTTCAGACAGGGGAATTATGGTTTGCTGTTTGGATGAATGCACCAACAGATTTTCAAAAGGTTTGCTTACATTGACACATTTTACATTCCTTCAATCGCTGCCAACCTCCAGGTTCAAGTTCATTCTATTAAAAAGAACTCTAGTGCCATCAATGGTAGACAGAGTCGACCACGTTGCATGAAGTCATTTATATATATATTTTTAAAGATTTAAAGTACTGTATTGGCATTGGATGACTTTTCAATGCTCACTACTCACCGAGGATGTCACTAAGAGAAGCGCCATCTTGGCCATTGGTGTCGTTTCCTTCATCGAGATTGCAGCGCTGGTCATCCATGCGGCTGCTTTGGAACTTGCTGAGCAGGTCGAAAAAGCAGTCCTCATCGGAAGGGTCACGGCCAAGTTTCTAACACACATGCACCAGCGAGGTCAGCCGTTTGAGGGAACACATAAGCAGCCGATGAGACAACTGAACAGGATGTCCATTATGATTAAGCATAATGAGGAATATGGGGAAGTAATTTGATGGCATCACAAGAGGCCATTAGTGCAATCTGACTGTGTCCTTTTATCACCTAATGTTGCAAGCACATGCTGATGCAAAAAAAGGTTCCAATCAAATAAATAGAATCTTATTGGGCACGGACTAATGACCTCAGAATTAAACATTGACAAAAATAAAATATCCATGGTCCTTCTAATGTTCCATGTTCCTGTGGTGCAAATATGCCACAATAAAATGATTTGATTTTGCTTTGAAGTATTTTTACATCCCTATCACCTGGAAAATGTAAGTTATATAAAAAAAAAAGATGTGTGACCCTAATCAAAATTAGATATTTAATTAGACTTAAAAAGGAATCAGTCTTATCAAGAATATTTGTCTCAAAAAACAATTTATCATCACCCTTAAGATAAGATATAATCTCTTTAAAAGCTTATTTACTTTTTTTCTTGTTCCAGTGGCAGAATTTGGGGGGTTCGAAATATTCGTATTCATAAAAGATTTTTTTTTCCAGGATAGGCATCCCAGTTAATAGGGGGGAACCTCTGGGTACCCCCGGATATAGTACGGAATGCAAAGCTCACAATAATGATTATCTCATATCAGTATGGCAAAAATGATCAATACATGGCTAAGGAACTCAACCTATAATACAATACTGAAGAGGAAAAATTAGGCTACTTTTAACACACAAAACAATGTTTACAATCTGCCAAAAACATTTCCCCTCCTCGCAGACCATGAAAATATGTCAGTGCAACATATCTTTAAATATAGCAATATAGCAATGCAATATGATTGTTATATTCTTGTTAACAAATCATTGCCTGCCATTTGAAAACAATTCACATCAAATTCACTAAAACTGGGAGGAACATAAATATCATAGTAAAACATCAAAATAAAATTAATGTCTACAGCAGTGATGGTAGCCGTAAACTAACATATCCACTACTCCACATAAAACAGCTTAAATGTAGGTGTCACTAGTAAACATCCAATACATTTGAATTGGGAGTGTGGCAACAAATGAATGAATTTCTCCCAGTTCAAATGGATTGGAAATACGTCACCGTCAATGGCAGGCAAGGGCTGAAAACAAAAGTTGATGTCTCTACACCATAAGGCGTGATAAGTAGCTAAGCATAGGCAAACATAGTTTGATTTGCATTTAATGTTTAACCAATCTAGCAAATAAAAACATGTGAAAACATGCCTGAGCGCAAATGCAATATTCATTAAAACTTGAATGAAACCACTCACCAGTTGCTGCACTCTCCTCAACTCGGCCTCTGTCATTCCTCTCCCCTGACGTCCCCCCCAACCACCTTACATCCCTCTCCTCCCCAATTGTGTCCTTCTATTGCAGCCAACTCTGCTTTCATGCACACCCTTCCTCTTTCTCTCTCTCTCCCTCTATTCCGCGGGCCGTTTTTGTGCCATTCACTCACTGTGGGAAAACAAGTCATTATGGGAAGGGTGGGCAGTGAGGAGGGGGTGGAAAGCGCTTCTGTGATCAAGGTCACATTATCAGACTGCCGATGGGGGAGGGAAAACGGGTGCTAGGGCTCAGTTATGAGTAGATTGCATGCCAGTGTTGGCAACACTTGCCCAACCAGAGTCGGCAATGTCAACCAAGCTTTTGTGTTAGGAGTGTGACAATATCTGGATATGGCGATATACAGTAATATCTTGCCATTTCATGCTTCAACTTTTGCTGCTTCATTCTTACTTATGGTTTCTTTCAAATCGTTATTATCTCAGCCAACCCATATAAATATTTAACACTTCCAGTGACAGCAAATTAAAAAAGTAATTTCCCTTTTTTTGCTACTGTAAATATAATACCAAATACCAAAATATACCAATGTCTATAAGAGAATACAAAAAATGTCTATGTAAAAAGCCAAATGCTGTTAGATTTACCATTATGCATGAATTGAGCACCAAGGAAAATGAGATGAGGGACATCAACTTGTTCACTGTTGGTGACCGACTAAATCATGTAGCTCAATGTCATGGGAAATTAAAGAAATCCTCGAAATACCTAGGCTAATCATTGTTCTTGTTAATTCTTTCAGTGTCATTAACGGCAAAGACTCTTTGAAAGAGTCTATTACAAACGGACCTCTGAAACTGTTGAACTGACAGGGCAGCTGCTAATGAACATTTGACCCCAGGTCAAACAGATTAGACATTTATCGCCAACACGTTGACTTGTTTGCATATTTGAAGGCTAGACCACCAACTGAAAAAGGAAATTGAATATCTACTCACGGGCACCAGAGGCGGAACTTGCAGACTGATGTCATCTGTGTCCACGGGAGAATCCAACCAGGGCCTTTCGTCTGAAGACTGGCTGTCGGGATAGCCTTTGCCTTTTCCCAATTGTGGCGTCTCATTCTTGAACCGCCTCGGGATGTTTTCCACCTCCTGACCCTCTCCGTCCTACGGAAAGATAAGAAATAAGTCATTGGTTGCCTATATTCAAATGCATTAGGTATCTTCTAGTGACCACCTAATATAAATTCACAGCGGAAGAATAATTCAACAATGCATAATTCGATGTCTATTGTCGTCAATAACACTGAAGGTGTTTCAAGGCTTTACACCACAATTCATGCTTATAGAATTGTTGATCATCTTTGTTACCCTTTTTATTAGTCACTCAAATAGGGTTTGTCACATTTAAGAGAGTTTTGTGTGTGTGTTCGATGGAGTGTGATGAAGTACGCAGTTAAGTAAGCCAAAACTGAGAACTGTAAACAACTACTTTCCAGATAAGGACTTCGAATGCCCTACACAAGTATCACCTTATAAGAAGACAATTTCCACAGCTCCACGCTGTCCATGCTGTTTCTCTTGGCGAATTTGGGCCTCGCTCCTGAAGAAAGTGTATAGAACATAAAATTAGCCAAAAAGTAGAGCAGTTGAAAAATCTGATTACCCTTTTTGCTCATAATTAAGAGTCTATTTAATGGACGTTCAGCCTACAGCCTATAACAACTTTGACCCAAATCTTATTTACCAATGTTCAGAGACCCAATACATATGGAAACAATTAAAAAGTCAATTTTCTAAATGTTATGTTTGAACGCCAAATGGAATTGGATTAACTCTAATAATTGCATTCTAATCTATGTGCTTTATATGAACCACCTTGCATCTCAAACTCTGAACTTGAAGGTGAAAGGTCACTGTCATTGACACCCAAAGCTTCCATCAACTGCTCCACATTCATCTTGGCCGTCAGCTCACCATTACGGTCCCCAATCTGTCAAAGTGAAAAGCAGAAATAGATGTAAAAATTCAGGAATTAAATTAAAACATGTTCATTTTCATAGAAAACCACTCACTTCTTTGGAGATCTCCAGATGTTTCCGAGCATAGTGAAGTGCTTGTTTGTGATTGGCTAAGGACACGTAGGCATTTCCCAGGCTCCAACAGGCTCGACCTTCGCCAACCCTGACGTGACACGTGCACATTTGCAGCAATACTTTCTTCAAAACATCGACACTCGTCCGTTTGAACGTAAAGTCAAGTATAAATTACCTGTCTGTGAGATCCTGAGCGATATACAGGTGCTTAAGATGATACTCTATGGCTCTGTCATACTGCTGTAAAAGTGTGTAGGTGTTTCCAAGACTGTAACAGGCCTGCGCCTCCATCACTTGGTCCCTTAGCTGTCGTGACAGGTGCAGCGTTTTCCTGAATAAAAAAGATTTTCAACAATAGTATCAGTGCAAGTTCGCACAATTATACATATATGCATTAGTTTATTGAAATGAGAGTGTTATTGTTGATTTATTTAATCTAAAAAAACTTCTGTTGTTTTAAAATAAGCAATTTCTGAGCTTAGCAGAGACAACAGACTAGACATAAATATCAAAATCATTTAACAATTTAATATGTCGTGTCTCCAAATGCTGTATCCCAAAATAGGATTCGGTCATTGAAGCGAAAACAGGCCATAAATAAATGTTCGAAATGAAGTCGTTTTTTTAATACATTATAAATAGACTTTTTTGCTAGGTGGAATTCGAGGAAGCAGTTATTTCATTCCGTTCCATTAAGCATAATTATGTTATATTTGTAAGCACTTGTTTCATAGGCAGTCTGTCAAAACTGTGGCAAAAAAGGGTGATTGCACGACATCATTCTGCATATTTTACTTCCTAAAAACACCAGCAGATGTCATGCTTTGGCCTTACCTGTAGTAGTCAGTAGCAGTGTTGAACTGACCCAGGAATATCAAAGCATTGCCCAAATTGCTGTAGGCTCTTCTCTCTGCCGCTTTGTCACCAAACTCCTTGGCTATGGATAATCTCTGTTAATTAAAGTAAACACAAGAATTACTTTAAGAGAATACATTTTGTCAATTGCCTTTTGAAGAAGATCCTGTTTTTACACTACTAGAATTTTCAACTCAGTACTACATGAATAAAAAAAATGGCAAGTGGATTTGTCTCCAAAAGGTAAACATAATCTTCCATTACAAACTTGTTGCTTCATCTGGTAACAATTTATGGATTTGTCTTTGTGCAAAGGACATTGGGCATCCAGAGTCATGATTTCAAAGTTCAAAGCCACCTGGTATACTTACTGACCTGCCTGTGAAACTTGATGGCTTCAACAAAGTTTCCCAAAAGGTAGTGCGTGTTTCCCAGGTTGCCATACGCTCTCCCCTGGGCAGCGCGATCGCCAAGTTCTTTGACCAAACACAAATTCATCCTGAAGAGATAAACCAAAATTGAACACTACATAATCCATCATGGAGATCCTGAAGCATTTTACAACTTATAGAAGAGAAGTACTCAAGAGAGAAGGAATTCTAGCTGCAAATTAAGTTCCCAACGTATGAATGGGTGAATTTAAATACCTCATTTAACATTACAAACATAAATAAAATGTAATAATCCAAAATAGTGACAGAGCGAACCGAATACGCTGCACATTCCATAGGTTTCACCTTTTGTTTTTAAGACTTCTACATACTGATTCACAAAAGATACGTACTCGTAAAAGCTTGTAGCCCTTTGTAACGTATCCCTAACGTCGGGTGGAAGGTCTCCGGGTTCTTGTGTGCATCCCCACAATTGCTGTTTGCCTTTAGCGTGGAACACGTTCCCAATGTTGTATAGCGCCCGGGCCTCACCCACCTAAAAGACAGTAGAGTAAAAAATAAAAATAAAAAAATAACACACATACATGCAGTTTATGACATCTAGAAAAGCTTTTCGGACCTTGTCGCCTTGCTCTTGAGAGATATCCAAATGTCTCTGGCAGCAGACTGTGGCCTCATCAAATCGGCAGAGTACCTTGAGCGTGTTGCCAAGGTTACCACTGGCTTTTCCCTCACCAATTCGATCTCCGATTGTCCTGAGGGAAAAAAAAGGTGTTTCGGAGCTTGTGTTAATACAGCAATTTCCTATTGAATTAAATGGCCTTGGTTTAAATAGTAAAGTGTGGTGCTTAGACTTTATTTAATTAGACAAGGAAGCAAAGTGCCTTTTAATGAGCAGCTTCATTGGGACCAGCTCTCCATGGACCTGCCAGGTCTACAATGTAACGAGGTAAATCCTACCCTAGGGGGTCTTTAATCACTCCCCTGCTGCCAAAATACCACCTGCAGTCACAGCTGGTTGCTAATTTCTCATACGTATCCTCGATTATAGTTGTTGCCAAAATGAAAGTCTCCTTACTTTTTGAATCATATTTGGTGCATTAACCCAGAGCACTTAGTGCAGTCATTTAGGGCAGTAGACGTCCAATCCATTTTGATTGGAAGGGACGAATGACACTAAAACTGTCAACGTCGTTCAGTCAGCCTTGCTGTACAAATGGATTGACCCTGTATTACCCTTAAACGTTTATAAGGAGCAACAATCGACAACTAGAATCATTGAAGGTTCACAAATTCAAACATGTTTCTCACCTGGCCAGAGTAAGATCGTGTTTGTGGTACTCCAGAGCTTTTCCATACTCTTTCAGATAGAAGTAGGCATTGCCTAGCTGGCTGTAAATGGCACTCAGGGTCTTCAGGTCCTCCGTGCCAACCTGCACAGCCGCCTCGAAGAATGTCGTTCCACTTTTGAAGTCTCCAGCCTTGCACATGCGCTCCCCTTCCAAGGCTAGCTCCAAACAGGAGGCCTCCATCCTGGATAATGAGAATTTGGGTATTTCTTAGTATTTTAAGTCCAGCTCCCGCAACAAAAACTGCCTTCTTTGACTTTCAGTAACTAAATGGCTTCACTCCTACGCCCATGTGCACCAAGATAATGCAAAACGCATGGATTAAAGTGGTGGTGGGGGGTAAGGAGTCATTCAAGGAGGGGCACTGTTGGTATTTGAGGTGTTAAATCAGTCACCAGTTTTCCTTGAAGTCTATTGCAAATCAAAAGAATGCAATAATAAGCCAAATATATTGTAGGGAAAAGAGGGTAAATGAGGGGTTTCCAGTACATGTACGTCATAACCTCGACCAAAGCCTACGTGACGTCGTAAAACTTGAGACCATGAAAATGCCTTTCAAAAGGAGACTTCTCAAACACAATACTACTTGGTTACCGTGGCAACCACTGGAAGACGTGCACTGGTTGAGTTAATGCACAAAACGTCTTTGTGTACTCTGACAAGCACTTCTTTGTAAACACAGCGCACGATTCAATGACAGTGTGTGAAATGTAATGCAGTACAGACGTAGCAAAGTATCAACAACAAAAAAGTATGAGAAGATCCGTAAACCAGGATGAATGAAAGAACATTGTATGTTTGGGATATGGCAAATTCCGAGAAAGAATGTTGCTCAAGGATTATCACCCAATTTAATCTAATGTACATATGCTGCCTATAGAGAAAAGACAAAGCCATATGCGATTCAGTAAAGCAGATTTAGTGGAGGGATGATGGGTCGGGGTCAATTCCCTGTAATCATATCACTTCACTTGATGGCTAAATCATGGATTTTACTGATTTTTTTTTACATGACAGGTGGAAAGTCAAAGCAGACATGCCTTAGTGGCTTATTACCATTAAACCATAAAATGACAAATATTTACTTGTGACATTTAGACATAAATATCAGAATTTGCCCTAAATTGTGAGACTAGAAGCTTGGTGGAAGAACCAACTTTTTGTATTTGTAGTACCTTAAAACTTTCTTTTGAGTCATAGAAAAGGTATAAGTGTTTTGAAGAAAAAGACCCTCCCTACCCCTGTTTATAAATCACTTATTTCTCTTGATACTTGTATTGTGACTTCCTTGCATTGACTCACTTCTTTCTTGAGGAACTTATATTGTTTGGTTTAAGTACCTGTGTTTCTTCTTGCGAAGTGTCTTGTCCACAAATACCTGTAACTCCAAGTGTAAAGGCTTGAGCATGGCCTGAGGTCTAGGGCCACGGTGCACCAACCTACACACCGCCTGCTCTGCCCCCGTCAGAGGACAGGACTCCGAAGCCATCAAGATAAGGCGTTAAAAGTAGTACAATTATAAAGCAGGCATGCAGGCAATGTGACTGACAGAGGAACCTCCCTTTGGGTCCATCAGGGTTATTGCAGTAGAATAAAAAGAAAATGACAGAATTCCAAGTAGAATCTTAAAGCCAAATAATCACATCTGCTTCACAGGTACTTGGAAAAAAAGACTGTTTACAGAATTCCAATGCAGAGCCATTCCAGATTTGCCACTAGGCAAAATCAGTTCAACTTAAAAGTCTACTGAAGACGTTTTCATTCTCCTATCCATCCATGATATTCTTTTCAGCCAGTTCCAATTTCACACAGCTCACGTATTGGGGGAAAAAAAACACAAAAGATGCTTTGATTAAAGGCAAAAGAATTTTGAATACGACTCCTTGCCAACAAAGACAGAGCTTCATCTTCTCAATAGAATATAGGCATCACAGTAAGTGACCGAGGCTAATCCAACTATACGCTGAATCAGCCCGAAGCTTTTTAGGTCATTAGATTTCCAATGTAGAGTTGTCCAAAGGTTTTGAACTGTCAATACAGTGTATATATACACAAACACATAGGGGACAGTTATCTAATAAAATTCGAAAATAAAAGTGTGGATGACACTGACCTGTCACATTATCGAAAAACAAGCCCAATCACATAATTTTTTAAAAGATCAGGCAACTGGTGGTAATGTATATTTAAAAAATAATAATAATAAAAAAATAAAATAAAAATAAAACGTATGTATATGTGTATATATACATATATATATATACATATATACGCATATACACATATATACACAATAAGTACACACATATACACATATATACACAATAAGTACACACATATACACATATACACAATATGTACACACATACACATATATACACATATATATACACATATATATACACATATGTACACATATATACACATATATACACATACATACACATATATACACATATATACTCAACTGAATATAAATTCAGTTTCTCACATGTCCTGGTTCTTGTAAATCACTGTGAATTTGGATTCTAAAACTACCTCAACAAACAGCAAAACTCATCTGAGGGAATCAAATGGACAGAAAGAAACCTAAGAAAATAAATAATGAGGGGAAGAGAAGCAAGGCCGCAAGAAAAACAATAGTTTCAGTTCCACTCGACAGTCACATTCTTGACATCCTTGTGGTTTACGAAAGAAAGTTCTGTGAAAGACATCCCACTATTATTATACGAATTGGTCAGGTTAGGGAAAACTTTCATTCCTCCAGTAGCCTGCGGCCGACATGAGGTTTGTAGTAGCAATCACAGTAGATACATGCTTGGCATGCTACAGTAGCACAACTAATTCCAGGCAATTAAATGTACTGTCTTAATCAGATTTCATTTAACTTTATTCATACTGCCCAATTGACTACAGTAGTAGTAGTAAGGTAGCCATAATGGTAGACTGCAGTGGCCAGTCAGTCGTCTGGAAAAGTAAGTCGGAATATTTTCCCCCTTCCCTTCTTGCGGTAGGCACTTAAAAGTATATTTTTCTTTTTGTTTCATGGAAAATCTAATTTTCTCCTTGCAAGTTAGTTCGGATTGCGACAAGGAGCAAAACTAAGGAAACATTGCATTGGAAGGTCAAGTTTGGGGAAGAAAAACAGCCTTAACAATCAGATATGTAACATATTTAACCTTTAAGTGTCAACCATGGCCTATCTTGAAAATGTCATTGCAGAGCTTTAAACATTACCTGTGGTGTCTGTTGAGTTTGTCAGGGACTTAGAATTACCTGTCATTAGAAAAGAAATGTTTACCTCGCTATTTAGAAAAGAAAAAACACTGTAAAAGAATTGGTGTGTTATCATTCTTGATATTTGGAGTATTTTGGTATGCAATAGAAATTAAAAAAAAAAAAAGAGGAATACAGCCTGAATAACATCTGATGACCTGAAAACCATAGGTATGAATTAATATTGCGGTAATGTCGACCAGTCATGGCCCATGTCATAACCATTTTTAGTGTGCATTTTCACATTTTTATGAATTTAAAATAATAATAATAAATTCTAATAATTAATGCCAAACCCTATCAAAACCCTAACTCTATTCAAACCCTATTAAAGACCCTAACTCTATCCAAAATCTAATGCTAACCCTAACCTTAACCCTAACCCTAACCCTAACCCTAACTCTGACCCTACCCCTAACACTTAACCCTTAACCCTTAACCCTAACCCTACCCCTACCATTGGGTCCGCCCACAAGTCGAGCTAGGGTTCTTGAGTCTCCTGGTGCCAATTCTACTCGCGATCCGGTTGAGTCAGCAACGATCGCATGCCCTGGACATCCCCAAAGGCTTCGATCTGCCATTTTTTAGTATTTAGGAGGGTTTTGACATCTTAGATCTTCTAATATTAAGCACTTACCTTGAATGTAGCCGCTTGCTAGCCAGCCCCTGTTCCATACCATTTGCCAGTGACTGATCCATCTCGCCACCTCGTACCTGATCCCCCTCCTCCTTTAAAAAGAGCCCCCCTCTCACAGCGAATTAACTTTTCGGGTAGCCCCCTCCTGCTTTAACCCTCGCCGTATGGCTCTTTTTTTACCCTCTTTCCCCCCACTCTGCCCACAGTAATGGCAGCAACTGTGTGGAAAAAAATCGACAGCGACACATGGTCACGCCCATTAAGTGACGTCACAATGTTGGATGTCAAACGCGTGGATTTACGAGTACTACTATGTAGGCTTGATGTTTTTCTAATCTTTTATCACTCAGTCTCACGATTGGTATCACGCTTAGCCTTTAAAATGTGTATTTGAACGGTTGGATAATATACAAATATATTAGATATGGTGCCACAGTCTGGCTTGATTTGCTAAAAGAAATTATGCAATCCAAAAATGTGTTGAAACAGCAGAAAAAACGTCAGCAAAAAGACAAAAACAAGTATATTTGTTGACCTTTTGACTTATTTTTTATAGATCTTACCGTTACTTTATTATGTTCTATTTTATCCTCCGTATAGTCGGTGAAAATATTTTTGGGGGTCTTTGACTGCAATACTGCTATAATCCTCGCAGAGGGCAGCATAGCATTGGTGATACTCTCGACCCAGTTTCAAAACCAACCAAGCCTGTACAAAAATTATTTGGGACCTCAGGTTTGAAGGGGGTTTTGGTCATTATCTCCACTAAAAAGTCAAAAGTTTTGTCCTTCCTTTCAATTTTTATGATTTTCTACTCTCACAATCCCAAAATATGCATTGTAATCTAAATGCAGACTAGTTATGTATAGGGAATATTTTCTAGTTTTACCCTATTAAATCAATAATTGCATTTTTTAATTCCCAAAATGGTATGTTTTTTTCTCTTTGTTTTGTCTTTAAATATGTTTTAGATCTATAACAAATTGAATATTTAGGGCTTTTGATCAAGTTTCTTTTCTCCGATTTAAAAAAATCTACTAAACTGTTTCTTTTTCCATTTTTATTTTTCATTGTTGATAAACATATATTCAAACATGCAATTTTGCCTTTTTCCTTTTAAAAAACCCACAAAAGGTTAAAACATAATTTTGATTTAATATTAGCTCTCTCTCCCAATTAAAACAATTATAAATACATGTCAAAAATTCAACTACAAGAGAATATTTGCTATTAAGAACCCCAAATAGCAGATTTGTAATCATTTCATTGTCAAAAAAAGATCTATTGATTAGCACATTAATCGATTAATTTTGGCAGCCTATTTGGAAGACATAACGGCCCTCCAAATAAAATTGAAACTATTAAAATGTGGCCCATTACAAAAAAATGAGTTTGACACCTCTGAGGTACAATATAGTTAAGTATAAGTACAATATAAGGCCCACGTGCCACAAGTTGCCCACCTCCTTCTTAAAAAATTCATTATTGAATGGTTATACATCAACTAAATAATCCCAGCTCACAAACATCCCTTCAAGGTTACGGGTTATTATTTTCAGTTGAAGCCTCTTAATTTTTAATGAATTGCTCACGTGAGTAATACGCTTCTTCAAGTCTCTTCATTTTCATATTTTTGTCATGACGGTAATAATCCTCTATCGGCCGTATACCAGCGGCACTAGCTCATTACGGAGCGAAGCGAGGAGCAACAAAAGCAAAATGAGATTGGAGGTATAAGCTGATTTTAGATTTAAACTGAGCAACTTAAACTTGCCTCTCACTGTTTGGCAAAAACAAAACCATCTGCCTCCTTGTGTGTGTGTGTGTGTGTGTGCATGTGCACGTGTGTGTATAACTATAAAATTGACACCGTTTATCATTATGACCAAAGATGAATAAATACAATGGTATGCAAGCATGGAATACTTTCGGTTATCTTGAAAATCTAGCATTTTTTGCATTATATTAGTTTTTGAAGGGAATAAATCAGCCATAGCATGAAGTATAATGAATGATATTAATCTTCAGTTTAGTTCAATATCATTGGGTAACATATAAGGACAAAATAACTATTTTTTACTTCAGAAGGGGTGCGGGGAAAATAGCAATATAGTCTTAAACATACTAGCATGATCTTGATGAGCAGAATTGTGAATGGATGTAGAATATATGCAGATGAATATAATATTTCAATTTTATTCATCATACAGGAGCACAAAATGCAACTCATGACTAGCCACCCCTTCCCATTTGTTGACATAGTTTAAATGTCTATCTGTGTTATTTAATAAAATTAAAAGTATTTCCAACCCTTGGCATTTTGTACTTTCTTATGTATTATCCGGACAATAAGTTGCCTTTTTTGTCATTGTTTGGCTGCACCTGAGATTAAACATCAAGAGTGATTTATATGTTTAACTTGTTTTTGTTATGTTTGTTATGTATTTCACCGACAGCTTGTTATGTTTTATAGGCTTTATCTGAAAAATTGCCGGCATGTATACATTTTTTATTGACTAGTTTGTTTCAACAGTTCTGTTTTCTAACTCGTGGTGCTAAATAAGAAAAATAGACAAACTCTATTAAGTCATTGTCCCATCAGGACATAAGGACTCTTTATTAGTATGATGGACATGAGGAAAGGCAGACTGCTGGCTTTTTTTTCTTTAAAAGCTAAAGCTTACATTCAATAAAATTAATTGATCACAGGGGGAGTGGGTATGGGCATGACAAAATATTTTGCATAATGTGAAAGTCAAATGTAATCTTTTGCACCATTGCTAGAATGAAAGTGAGGGGGAGTTGAAGGGAGGAGCGTATGAGTGACCTAGGGATTTTATTGACTCAACCAATTCCTGCTTTAAGCAAATATTTTCAATAACATTAATGTACTCTAGTTTAAGGTTAATGTTTCATTTTAATTTAAGAAAGTCCATGTTGTTTGTGTAAAGATGTTATGTATTTATTTCACTGTCATTTCAATCATTTAATGGGATTATGCACAACAAGTGTCAGTTTTTGTTAAAATTATTGTAAATGTTATTTTCGCATAAAAGAAAATTAAGAATAATAATATACAATAGCTTCATGAATATATATATATATATATATATATATATATATATATATATATATATATATATATATATATATATATATATATATATATATATATATATATATATATATATATATATATATATATATATATATATATATATATATATATATATATATATATATATATATATATATATATATATATATATATATATATATATATATATATATATATATATATATATATATATATATATATATATATATATATATATATATATATATATATATATGTATATATATATATATATATGTATATATATATATATATATATATATATATATATATATATATATATATATATATATATATATATATATATATATATATATATATATATATATATATATATATATATATATATATATATATATATTTATTACTCTTAGGTAGGAAACCGCATTACCCAGGGAAAACCCACGTAAACCTGTGGAGTACAAGCAAACTTTAAACAGTAAGTTCAAAACCTTCTGTTAAACTGTTAAAATTGTCTTTACCCTGATCAATTTATAGATTTAATTGTGCTTAATGAATCATATACCCTTCGTAAATCTCAAATTGACCAGGGCCTGTCTTTTAAGGTGGCAGTTACCACCCCATGCCACTGGAATAGAACCGCCCATGGCTGTGCCTTTAGTTTACTGCATATGAGTTTATATGTCATCTATCCCATGTGTGTTGTGGCTTCTTGTTCTTGACCTACTTTGGCAGAGGTGAATTGGGGGCAAGTGGAGTCTATGAGTAAGGGGATTAGGTCTCAAACATGCTCCTCTTCAGTTTGGGATTTTGCTGCGATGCCAGACACTTAAAGTCTGCCAGGGATTAAGACATACAGAGAAGTAAGAGCGTCGTGTATTGTGGCGGATGTGTGTGTGTGTGTGTGTGTGAGTGTGTGTGAGTGTGTGTGAGTGTGTGTGTGATGTTTTTGACAACAAGGAGGAGGGGGACAGTGGTTAATAAAAAATATGATAATAATAAGATGATGATATGACCTATTTGGAGGTGGCTCGTGCCGTGAAGTCGGTCAGTATGTTTTCAAGGGATGAGACACAATAATGGAGATGCTGTTCTTTTGATTTTGTTTGTGTTAGTGGCTCATCTCAGCTTAATTTGCTGTTTTAATTAGGAAATGGCTTCCTTATTTAGCAAACAAAGGCAGGCTCTTTGCATGATTAATGATGGCGCGTGCCATTTTTAACAATTGTATCAACATACCATTGAACAATGGTCATTTTAAGGGGAAAGATATCTACGGAATATGGCGATGGATGGTATCTTTGAAAATTGGGGTATTTTGACCTTTGTTTTGTGGAGTCGTATTTGCCTGATGAGCAGGATCAGGTGCATTTATGACTCTGTGAAAATGTTGATATATTAAAATGAGAGAGAGTTGAGCCAATTCCAGAAACTTAACAGTATGAATTGAGAGTTATGCAAAGGGAGAAATCATATATCAATTAGATAACTTTTAAGCCTAAATATTATAAGATAGAAAATACATTTTAAAGATCTTGGTCTTGACTCCAAAAAGTATTTTCTTTGGATTCTTTGGTCTTGGATTAGATAGATGGGAATTTTTCATAGAAGTGTTATGAAGCAACATAGACCAGCTTTTAAAATCATGTTACAAAAATTCATTCAATCCCCCAAGTTAAAAGAGCAGATATACACTATTTCTTTAAAGTATTTTTACTCAGTCGCTACAAAATGTTCTCATTATGTCGTCTTATACCATGAATCACAATGCTATTTTAAAACGAAATAAAACTGAGCAATTGTCTGTCAATGAATGATTTTACGACTTTAATAACACCACTGCATGAATGAAAATCACGTCTATTATGAGTAATTTATTTATTGATTCATCATTTTAGTGTCAATGAATCTCCCAAGGGCCGGTCAAGAGCCCTTTAAAAGCTAACATTTTTCATTTCTCGCTGCTATTAAGTGTCATCATCCCTAGCTACGTATAGCCTTCCCTTTTTTAATGTTTATGTTATTCGCTTTTGGGCTTTTGACACCCTTTGGCGTGGTGGTGAGGAGTTAGAGTCCAGCTCACGCCGCACCACCCCCCTTTTTTCTTTAAAATGAAGGGGTGGGTGCATCGGAACAGTATGGCTAAGTAAGAGGTGGCCTGGCACACGCCTGGACTCCTAATCCTTCAGTCTCAGACTCATGACCCACTTTTCTTGGAGGAGCCAGGGCCTCTAACCCAGGAGGAGCCTCCAGACGCAGGGTGGAGGGGCGTAGGAAGACACCCGCCCATTACCCGCTCACTCCCCCCACTCCTACTCAAGCAAGACAAAGGGAAAGACAACTTAAAGGCAAATAAGAGGTCAGGCGGCATTTCATGCCAGCTGATGCTTGTGAATTAACAACGCCGTCACAAGATTATTGACTCGGGTACAGTATTTGAAGATAAATTGATAAATAAAAAAGCAGTCCCTACAGTCGTTTAAATCCAAAAAGGTGATGCATGTTGATTATTTTTTATAAGAGTAGATTGATGTATTTTAGGTCTTTCTCCAATAAATCAATTTAAGATCATTGTTTATTGATCCCCATTTTGGTTGGCATATTCAGGTGTTGTGGCAGCATAGTACAGTTAGAAGTGTAAAAAAATATATATATTGGCCATTTATAAGAATATGTATTTACAATTCATATAAGTAAAGTCTAAAGTGGCTTAATGTATTAATGAATACATGATCAAATAAAATAAAGTAAATATTTATGCCTATGAAGGATTGCAGTATGAAAAAATAGTGCATTAAGATGGAAACCCACAGATTAATATTGGTGGATATTCTTGAGAGAAGTATTTATTATTTGTATTATAATTTTATATTATATTATTTGTTATTTAGTAACATATTTTAAGTTTACAAAGGCCACTGATTAGTTGTTGGCCAAACATATTCAAATACAGTAAGGTGACTTTATTCTTATTATGGTGTGTGTGCAAATCCTATAATTTTTTTTTTCTAATTAATTCTATGTTTCTTATAATATTGGAAATATTATAATATTGGATATTGGATATGAGGGGATGGGGGTCAGTGACAATTTGTTAAGTCATTGGCTACCATTGATGGCATCCATTCCATTTTAACTGACAGCAAATCAGCATGTTTATACAAGTGGCAAACAAATCTAGACAAACTAATATATGCTGTGTTACCATTCAGATCTATCCAATACTATTTACACAATTTAAACAAAATGAAAACTCTCGCATTCAAACAAACAGAAATAATATAAACCCCAACTTTCTACGCAGACCTCACAACAGGCCAGCAACATCTGTAATGACAAGTGAGGTCAAGCTTCAGCACTGCCTGAGAGCTTTGAACTCTGACCTCTTTGGCTTTATGCCGATTCTCTGGGGGGCGTTGTCCGAAGCTGATATTACCCACTTGCCGTCAAAAGGCAGGCAAACACAACGCCAGCAGCCGGGGGGACCCCTAGACAAGCGTTTCGGACCTTCCTGGCGCTAAATGGGATGCCGCAGTTTGTTTGGCCTTTCATTGTGTGAGCGTGAAAGCAGGGACACATGTTGCCTAGTAAAAGTGTCAAAGCCAACTGAAGAGCCTTTGTGCAGCCCTCCAGTGGTCACCGCACGCCTTTTGTCCCCCGTGTTGTTCGCCATTAGCATCTCAATATTCAGAGGGGGTGACGGCGTGCAGAGGTGGCAGGCTTTTTAGCCTCGAGTGCACCCTTCCACACACGGGGGACCAGCTGTTGACTCAAGATGGCGGGCGATAAGACTCCAAACGCTGGCTCAAAAGTAGTGTCGTGTTAGTCGATAACCGAGGCACTAACTGTATCGAAAAAAAATGACTAAATTTTACCACCCAAAGGCGAAAGAGTGACGTCTAATTATTTGTTTTTGTTCTTGTGAATACAAATTATTTTGGTACAAGTGCGACTATTCATCTGCTGCAAATTCTCCCAGTTCAAATGGTTTGGACATTTTTTATCATCGATGTAATACATGCCATCATGTCATCGATATAATGTGTAGATACTGCTTACTTAGTAAGTTCTTCTTGCTTAAGATTTAGAGTTTTGGGCAATAAATTGCACTAGCAGGTTTGCTTTCAAATGGAATTGAAATAGTTTGACTTTACATTTCAAATTTTGCAAATTATTTTCTTAAGTCTATACCTCAATTTACATGATAAATGTAGCACTTGTTATGGTAATTCTCATATTTTTACACAAAGGCGAAAACATTGGCGTGCTACCTATTATGTTTTGCCATCACGTATTTGAGTGGTAGTTATGTTGTCCATAATAATATTTCACTTTATTCCTGGTTATTGTCACTTTTTACCTGCTAATTGTGAGATGTTAATTCTTAAACTCGATATAATGTTTTTACATGCAAATTTTCACATTTTTACATGATGGTCATCACATTGGCAAGTAGTAGTTAATACTTTTTTGCAGTAAAATGACTACTGAAAATGTTCATTATCCCAACAGAGCTTGTGCACACAACTGTACTTCTGACCTATATAATAAAAATCTTCTCTTAAAAAACAAAAAACAAAAGGGCCCAAGACGACAGCGCTCCGCCAAGCGCCTTGGCTCGACTCATGCCAGATGACCATCAGGGCCGTAGCGGTCAACACTTTGTGCACGCGCGTGTTGTTGTTGTGGAAGGAGTGTCGGTTGCTGCGAAAACCAAGCCGCAAAGCGGTTGGGCAGTTTAGCCAGCTGCTGGGGGAGCATAGCAGCGCCGCCCTGGCCGGTCAGTGAAACCTCGCCAGATGGAGCCGTTTTGCAAACAATGAGAGCGGGGAGGAACTTCATCTACCGTGATGGCCGTACGCTGGTCGGTCCATGCTCGTTTTTCTTGGATTTCCAGTCCTTAGTACTACTAGGGAAAAAAAAAGCATGGACCACCATCTTTGAGGCAATTGTATCACTTATATGGCAGAGTTCCCGCTGCTTTGCTGTATGAGCAACGGGCCGAGGTGTCTTGGGACCACTTTGCTTGGGAGTAACCAAGCCTGGCTAATGAGGCGTGTGATTGGTCCCCCTCCCTTATGGAGAAGGCCCGTCTTATAGTGGTGAGGGGGACATGATGGATCGTGACAGCGGAACAATGGCGGCCTGGTGTCAGGAGGGTGGCATGGGTGCGCTCGGTACCCCCGTCGACACTTGGCTCGCTTATGCTCAGCTGTTCTTGATGCACACTCAGAATTTCGCAGGAGAGATAATATATATTTATATCATCGTTTATGGATTCCTTTTAAGGAATGTTCCCCTTTTTAGTTTGGTTAATTGAATATGATTGTCATTGGGTTTGTTGCATTTGACTGGCAATCAATTCAAAGTGTACCCCGCCTCCTGTAGGTAACTGGGATAGGCTTCAGCACCCCCCGTGATAAACGGGACTGAAGATGAACGAATGACTGATTGTCATTGGGTTCAAACGGCCTTCCTGTTTGCATTTAGATTCTTCTAAGTGGGTACTTTCTGATTACTAGTGTAGGTACAATACATATATATTTTGTATGAATTTACCATGCTATGAAATTAGAAAAAAAATCCACCAAACATACAGAAAATGACCCAAAAATGCAGAAAAAAATTTACAGAAAGTGGCCCAAACAACATTGACCCCAAATCAATCGGAAACTATGCAAAATCAATAGTTAGTGAACAAAAAAAATACACAAAAATCTACAGATACTGACCAGAATTGGACTGTAATCAACTGGATGTGATCTAGGAGCAACAAGAAGTGGATTGGCATTGACCTAAAATCAATAGGAAGTGTCCTGGAAATGCTACAAAACCAGCATGAAGTAACAACATATAAAGGGTAAGTGGGTAAGTAAGAAACCCGTAAAATTCCCAAAATTAACAGAAAGTGACCCGATAAAATGCCCCCAAGTTAAATATTTGCCTAGTTAAATGTTTCAATTCGAATTTGATGAATTCCTATGTTTTTATCCCTCAAGAAATAAGACAAAAATAAACAACAATTCAATCAATGATAGTAAACCTACATTTTTTAAATTACCAAGAATAGTTCCATGCATGTCAATGTCAGTATTTTCCTGATGAAACAACAGCAGCGATTTGTGTTGCGCCAAAGATATTTCCATTCATGTCATTTGTTTGTTCTTTTGAAGCAGCTTTTGACCCCCCCAAAAAAGCTCGACATTAAAAAAAAAAAAGCATGGAGAGCTTTGTTGAGTGCATGACAGCACGAAAGCCTCACTGGAGGACCATCGAGGGCAGATTGCAGCTGCTTTTTCAAGTGGGACCTCAGCTGTGTGGACTTATTCAGCCATTAGATACGATGATGCTTCAGCTCTCTGGCCAATAGGGAGAGAATTACAATATTCATAAAAGGCTTATTTGTAATGTTGCACCATTTTTCTGGCTCCCAATACCCATGGCCTGGGATGTCCACTGACGCCGAAACTGTACTCTGTTAATCCCCCCAAAAAATGCATATACTCGCTTGAAAGTAGAATAAATAAATCTATTTTTTAAGTCATTGACAGAGCTAGATGTCCAATCCTTTTGAGATAATTGCCATTTTGGGCATGGCTGTTGGATATTTGATCTTGCAAAGTACATATTGGCATGAAAAAAGGAGAGTAGATGGAAAAAAGAAATAAAAATTAAATTATTACTGGAAATTTGGAGCCCTACAATCAACACAAGTGATATTTTTTTGCATACACTCAATGTGCATGGCAATTAAAAAAATCTATATATGTCTATATAGAATTTACTATATACTATTTAGTGAACTAAAAGTATTCAGTTAATCCTATAGTATAGTCAAGCATCATATTTGATTCTTGAGATTTAGGCCACTAGATATTCTTTTGCTGATAATTGAAATGTATCCTAAGAATAGGATACATATTTACAACAAATTATATTTGAAACTTTGTAGTATTTTTGTCGAGGGATCAGTAAAGGCTTGGAGTTTAAAGAATTATTTACTGGTTTGGGCTTTAAAGGGTTCAAATAAGTAACCATGACAACACATCATGACTTGTTTTTTTTTGGTTTGTGCTTAATTTTTTGAAGACCAAGCTTAGAAGATGTCCCCCTCCTCCTTACTGTCCCCTTCCCTGTTGTTATGCAGTGTTGTCCCTTCTAAGCTCCTTTGACACCATGTCAGGCTTTAGCTTCCCCGTTACTGTGTGTGCCTCCTTGCAGATTTACAAACCTTAATCTGTGCACGGCTACACACTGACTTGTTGACTGGAGATTAGGACCAAAAACCGCAAAACATAAAAAAAGAATAAAAACACCGGGGGGGGGGGGGGGAAAGAAAACATGTAAAAATCTGCATTGATTTAAAATCAACATCCCTCACACCGGTAGGTTTCTTTTAATGGTGGAAGCTAAGTGGCCCTGGAGGGGTGAGGTCTAATTGGAGTCAAATTGAATCAAAGCTGTATGTATAAACGGGTGTGCTAATAATTGGCACATTGTCAACGGGGACGGCAACATGGCACTCGGCCAAAAATGGGTGACGTAGCCGTGTGTGCTACAACTAGCTTTGTACAGCTAAGGAATTAGACAGGTATGATATCATTGCTAGTAAAAAAAAGTTTAAAAATGTTTAGAAAAAAATAGGCACTACAGTGGAAATGTATGAGAAAGATTGACATTTAATACTTTTAAACCTAGATAGGGCAAGTGGCTAGTTTTGCTCATTATAAACTTAAATATTTGCATTCATTGAAATATAGCCATTACTGTATTTTGCATATTATTTTTTAATAATTATATACATTTTTTTTCATTAAAACACTGTTTAAATAGCTAAATAAAACTCAAACGAATAAAAACAGAAATACAGTCATATTGTGATATGAATTCATAGTGATTTGCATGCCATTGACAGCAAGAGTCGTCCAATTTATTTACTCTCAGTCCTTATTCGTACATGACAGTGTTGGTAAACATGTCCAGTAATCTCAATTTAACAATAAAACACAGTGAGTGAATGACCATGATCCAATGCCATTGACAGCTGTAGACGTCCAATTCATTACAACATTGTTCTCCTATACGGACGCCCAGTTGGCCTATTGTGGGGCCTCAAAAGATAGACACGTGCACTACGCACGGAAGAGGGGCGGGGAGGGTTGAATGATGATGGGGCTATTCAGGACCGTGGACAGTTACCTCCCACTCTGGCGGAGGTCTCTTGTGGATCAGCTGACCGTGCACGAGCACCGCCCCCCTCCCATTCGGAACCAAAGTCTCCACACTTGCTGACATCTCACACTTGTGAGTAACAGCAGGAAGAAACGACCACTTTTGGTGCTTGTTTTTTTTTCTTAAAACCCCTCGGTGGAGCCCATTTTTGGGGGAAAAGAGAAGGATACGGCAAGTGTTCTGCAAAATGTTGCTCGAACATCCTGGCTCAAGTTGCCAGAATAATGCCAATTTCTCTCGCTACAATGCAGGTCAAGGTAAGATAAATTATGTTTTTAAGTATTGTTATCATCATCAATTGTAATACACTGGATTTTTATCTGCATTGAGAAAGGTGGTTAAATCGCTTGGCATGTTTTTTTGCTATATTGTCAATAAGAATACTATGGAAACATGTTAAACATTTAGAAAGTATTTTAACAGCTTTAATAGTTTACATCAAGTAACTCATTGGATGTCATTGACGGCAATAGACGTCATTTCGAGTTGGTTGCATGTATGCAAGTTTTCAATTGACCTGTATTTCCTAATAGTTGTGTCAGGTTTTAGTTTTCTCAAACTCCGATTTTATTGAATTGCATAGCTTAATTTGTTTTATTTAGTGGCTTAGGGTGCTCAGTAAACCCTTTTCTAAGTTTTATTAAAACAATTATCATGATAGCTTCCCTAAAAACTCCTTCCATTTTCTTCATAGGTGCACAAGAAGCAAAACTTTTCTTTTCCTTCTACATAATTCATTCGTTTACAGTGCATATTTCCCACAAATTACAGAAAAATATCTCTTAAACATGGTGCAGTTTAATAATAAACACGAGAAATTCAATATAGGATCCTCAATATGGGCCTTATTTTAAACATGCGAGCATCTCCTTCACTTTTTTTTCCACACATCACACAAGATGAGCAAATACTTTTCCTGTCCAAAGATAATAATATTATGGAAAGATCGCATGCAACACATGACATTTTTTTTGATTGCCTTGCATGCGTGCAGAAGACGTTATGAATGCGTAATGAGCTCCTATTGTTGCAGCAATGCCTGGAACAGATGTTGTGCGCGTTTCGTCATTTTACACCGACGAATATGGTGTATGAACGCCCCCCCGACTCAGACCCCATAAAAAATAAAGTCAAAAGAGGTGGCCGGCTCACCTGAGAGACACAAAGGAGAAGGCAACAGGTGTCACGTTGCTTCGGTCGTGCACGACAGGTGGGACACTTGGAGGGGTCGAAATTGACGTGAGTTGCGTCAAATATGAGAAAATCGACCATATGATGCACATATCAAATTAAAAATGAAATTGGTAAAATCAGGAACGCAAAACAGGTTTGGCAATGGTGAAATTGTGTAAAATGAGTCTTCACATAAAGACAGCATTTTCGCCAAATTTAGAATTTAAGGATATAATATGATTAAATTCAAAATATAAATGTATGGAGATGCAGGGAAATAGTCAAGTGAGTAACTTAGCCATGAAATTGTGATACCTGGTTCAATTAATCTGCACAAACAAAAACAACATAAAAAATGGATGAATCATAGTGATGTAAAAACAAATAACAACTGCAATATTTGTTATTCATGCAAATACTTCAAGTTAGGTGGGTGAACAGCAGACTGACATTTTATATCTATAAAATCTATAGAGATCACGCACACACACATACACACGAATAAAAGGAACAATTATAATAAGAGATATCAATGCAAAAGCATAATTTACTAGAATATTATTTTCAAATAGTTATTGATAAAAAAATACAAACAATTTAGTCAAAAAGATTAGTTTTTAGGCTTTTTGCAAAGTAGCAAAGCTCTCGAGTATTTTAAATGGGACATGATACACACACACACACACACACACACACACACACACACACACACACACACACACACACACACACACACACACACACACACAAATGTGATCATATCAATCATAAAAGCCAAATATTAAGTTCATGTTTCTTTTGGAGTACAATTTCCTCTCATCAGGTTGTAAAAATAAAGCTTCAAATTAACAATAAGAAAAAGAAATTTCATTTTAAAACAATTTTATGAATATTATATTATTATATCTGAGTGTGATTGTCCTCGAACTACTTTAAATCCGAAAAAAAAACAATATGCACCAGGTTAATGACCTAAAAAAAATAATAACCAAAGCTTCAAATGAGAAAAAGAGGATATGTTTTACCGTACTTGCTCGTAGGTGGCCAAATGGTGCAATTGATTTTCGATTCATCAACATGCTTGCACTTCGCCTGATTTCCCCAGGCGCAATTTTGTGCCAAAGATCAGCGTCAATAAAAATCATTGGGGTGCTGTTAGCCCGATCAACATCGCTATTGAAACAACAAATATCGGCCCTAAATAAACACGAGCCCCTCAGGACTCGATGACCGTACATAGTAGCACTCCATCCACTAGGGCTGAAACGTTGACTTCCTTTGAATTTGATTTTTCATTTTCGATGCATTATGCCCGGCCAAATACCATTCTCTTTTTTTCTTGCATCAACTACGCTTTTTTAAATCATATTTTGCATTAAGATAAGTAGATGAAAAAGGTAAATACTTAAGCAAGAAAGAGAAAAAAGGAACTTTAAAACAAAAGTGTTCCTATTTTTATTATTATATTTTTATGAACACACCTGTTTGAAATCAGCGTGAAGAAAATAAATAATGTTAATACTTGTATATTTATGTGTACAAATGTATTTTTTATATTTACTATAGATGTAACACATTTCATTCAATTGCTTCATAAATCTTTCCTAACAAATTCTTCACTACATTTTCTTTCCCTTAATAATTATTTATGTTATTATTTCAGTCTTTGTTTTTTTTCATTTAAAGTATAAGACTTCAATTCAGTTTTTAATTGAAATATTATAGCTCCTTTTATATAAAATATCTATTTTTGCAGTAAAATCTACTTTATGTTTACCAACATATATATTTTCTTACCCTTAATAATTCACCATGTTAGTTGTTTTCTTTTAAAGTAAAACCCTTTAATTCAGTTTTTAATTTAATGATTCAAGCTTGTTTTTGTTAAAAAAAATCTGACTCAGCAGTAAAATCTACTTATTGTTCTCCATTGATGTGGATGATTTTCATTCAAAATGGTTCTACTGCAGTATATTTTGTTGTTATATTAACACAGATTATTGTGATTGCGCGACATTCGAGTATGGTGTGTCTATTCTGGGTGTTTTAATATTCCAACCGGAGCTGTGAAAGCGAGCAAATGACTTGTTTGGGGCATCTGGCTGATGACGTCAAGCTTGTACAGGCTCCAAAACCCTAGTTCAGGTTCATACATGTTCCATTGGATGGAGGGCCACTCCACAAAGACCATGATCACATTCATTGTGGTGTTTGCTTGAATAAAATATAAGCCTGCATGGGTCAAGACATGAGTAAAGTTACTGGTGTTATTGCTTCTCTATTTAGAACTAGGTGGACGATATTTCATTATCTGCATTGCATTTCATCGTAGTTTAATGGATTTGAGGCTCTTATCATAAATATTTTTGTTTTATGGCATCGGGTATCTGGAACATTCTTCTTGTATGTGTATGTGTGTGTGTGAGTGTGCATCATTTTTCTCAACCTATAGTGCAGTTAAGATTTTTTATTATAATTTAAAGGCCTCATTTATTTAATATTGTTGTTGTGTTTTTATTTTATATGTGTACATTTAACTCATGTTCATTGCTGTGGGCCCTCGCAGTTTGTAAAGGAATAGTTAATTCTGAAAAAGATTTTTTTTAAAAACAAAACTAAATTAGGATAGCAAAATATGCATGGACCACGTGTATTTATTGCCATTCAAAAATATAGATATTTCCCCCAGAATGCAGTATTCAATTAATTTACTCATTTCATTTTATGAATATCTATACTATACAATTATTTTTAAGTCGCCCTTTACAAACTATTTGCAGGCAACAAATAACAATGTCTAAGAAATAAAAATCATAATTCATGCATTAAAGGGTTCATTTATTAAGACTCAAAAACTGCCCGCCAAGATAAAATTGGCTTAAAATGCCTATACTACGAAATTCTAATTTCTATTTTTGACAAAATACATACAACATCCCTGTTTTAAACTACAATCCTGAATATGTTCAGCAATAAAATTATGAGCACAAATCCATTAACATCACAACACAATAACACAGAATAACACATAATACATTATAATGTTTTCTTGTTTCTTTTGTGCTATGTACCCAGACATCCCAGTGTGTGCGGGCTGCAACCAGCACATTGTGGACCGCTTTATCCTCAAAGTACTGGAGCGCCACTGGCACAGCAAGTGTCTCAAGTGCGCTGACTGTCATACTCAGCTGTCCGACAAGTGCTTCAGCCGTGGGGAGAGCGTCTACTGCAAGGATGACTTCTTCAAGTGAGCAGCATACAATACATGCTACATACATACAATACAAAAAGCTTCCAATAGTACATGCTTTTGTATCAAAATGTCTGCCTTCTCTGATATAATGACGCTTGTGTTTGATTGATGCTGCTGTTGAAAAGCTCAGGAAATAGTTCAAATAGAGCTTTTAAGGCAAAATATTTGTTTTTTAAAATGCAGTATGTGTATTTTTGATAGCAGATGTGACAAAATAGTTATATGTTAACATGAGGTTTGGTTTGGGTGATACATTAATTTTATCAGTTAATTTGGGATGATTCAAAAAATAGTTCTTTTTAGTTCTTATATCAATATTCAATATCAAGCGAATTTCAAGGAAGTCCTTACTGAAGTAGTGCCTGCGAGAGAAATGAATTCAATACCACTCACAATACACAATTTTGATAATGCATTTGTATTGAATTTGATACAGTTGCATTTTAGTACGTTTCTCTGCAAGATGTGAACTGACAATCCACCTTGTCTGCACCCGAAAGGAGATTTGGCACCAAATGTGCGGCGTGTCAGCAAGGAATCCCGCCAACGCAGGTGGTGAGGCGGGCCCAGGACTTTGTCTACCACCTGCACTGCTTCGCATGCATCGTTTGCAAGCGGCAGCTGGCCACGGGCGACGAGTATTACCTGATGGAGGACAGCCGTTTGGTGTGCAAGGCCGACTACGAAACCGCCAAACAGAGAGGTACTAACAACATCCTTTAAAAGACAAGAAGGGACTATTAATGGCCTTCGTGTAAGACATTTGCTCCTAAAATCAAAATATGCATATCAAGAATCTCTCATAACCATGAATGATCATGTTTTGGTGCCATTGATGCAGATTTTATCACCACATCTGTTTCAGTTGAATGTACATTTAAGTACTCAACTCAACTTTTCGCTCTAAAACATATATGTTTATTTTACTAATTAAAGAGTGCAATTAATCGGTGGAAGGGTATGTGGTTATTTGCAGGATGTTTTTTTTTTCCCAACAGATGTGATGCAATTAACATGAAGCCAGGTTTGAATTAATGGGCATATCAGGGTCATTTTAGCTGTTAAACTTGTTTCACCCTTGCAATTTGGGCGACCATGTTTTTTTAATTACTTATGTGTAATTGGTTGCTTTTGGAAGAGCGACATAGGTCATATAAGATAAATTGAACGTCTATCGCAGTTCTTGGCAGCCATATGTAAAATGTACTGTAATTCACCATTGGGAAAATATTGTATGTTGTGGAATCTTATCCATTACAGCTTGACATCTGAGATTATAAATTATCTGATGCCATGAAAACAAAAACAATGCAATAAAAGGATGTGATTTGCCTTCTAATTGTTCAATATCTAAACAACATGAACTAAAGTGAATGCTAATCAAGTTAAACTTTAGATATTAACTCTTTCAGATGTGTCGCATAGACATCTAATTCGTATCTACATATGAATGAATTCAGGACAGTTACATAATAATCTGAGTTGGATTATTCATGTTCCATGAAATATATTAGATACACACAGTTCACATATGGCTATATTTTTGTGTACTGTAGAAACAATATCAGACTGATAAAGATGGCTACACACAAAAAAACAAAATCTCCATATAAAATCTGAATTGGGCATCACCACCTACTCCGTGAATGTAGCATTAACCTATTTTACCCCCCAATTCCACCTAGCCTCCTATAAGGGTTTGTTCCACCATCATGGTTTTTCCATCTCAATTCCCATGTTCGATAGTTCTATTTATCTTCAGGATGTCCTCTGTCCCACACGTCCTCACACGCATCCCCTACCCTGCCCTTCAGAAGCCGACTCAACCGCGAAAAGGCCCCGAACGACCATCACGGCCAAGCAACTAGAGACCCTGAAGAACGCCTACAATAATTCTCCCAAGCCGGCACGCCACGTCCGTGAGCAGCTCTCCTCCGAGACGGGCTTGGATATGCGGGTCGTGCAGGTAAGGTTTATGATGATCCATTAGGGAGCCGATCCATTAGTGTCCCGACTTCATTACGGCGGGACAACCGGGGTCCGGGATAGCACAGCAGCACTCGCGCGGGCCGTGGCGTTGCGGTGAATTTACGGCAAGATTGAGCAAAATGAAGTCCACATCAAAGTCGGCGCGGTTTAAGTGCACGCTCGTTAACAATGGCGGCGGTGCGTATTGTCAGCCGGGCCGACGAGCCCCCTCTCACGGCCGTATATATTGTTTTATTTGCAAGGACGAATGTGGGGGACGGAAGCCACTAAAATGCCCCTCATTATTCCTTGAAAGGGAAGAAGGCAAAAAGGGTCGACCCAGGGTGGAATATCATTAAGGCACGTGTAAAATGCCTTTTTGTGTTTTACATGGGAGATTAAATGGCGACGAAATATAACCATTTCAGCCTCTTTTTATAAAATTTTTACTTTTATAAGCACTTCACATTTAAATCGCTTTGAGAATTTTGCTTGTGTAATCAAAATAACAGTAAAATTGACATCAGGAACACGATAGATGAAGGTTTTTGTCCAATAACAGTGCAGGTGAAGTATGAATAATGGAATGTGACATCTATTGCCGTCCTTGGCTAATGACTTTCAAAGGTGATTTAGAAACAGCTCTACTGTAAACTGTGTTCCCATCTAGGGTTAGTGTTAGGGTCATTCGGGTGGGGGGATACTCAGAGTGCCTTGCTCAGCCAATCATCGCACCCTACTGGTCTCGTCCTTCTACAATTGAAAATTAACGTCATGTTTGTCCCTAACAGGTCTGGTTCCAGAATCGGCGGGCTAAAGAAAAGAGACTGAAAAAGGATGCCGGACGCCAGAGGTGGGGCCAGTACTTCCGCAACATGAAAAGATCACGTGGAAGCTCCAAGTCAGACAAAGACAGCATCCAAGAAGAGGGCATGGACAGCGACGCTGAGGTGTCCTTCACAGGTATACAACTCATTCACTTTATTGTAGTCCAGGTAAAATAGCATAAGAACCCATCCTCATTTGTATTTACCACCCCTGAAACAGATGAACCTCCAATGTCCGAGCTCGGTCACAGTAACGGCATCTACGGCAGGAACTCCCCAGCCATGGGGGGCCGCCAAGGGGGCAACTTCCCCCTGGAGCATGCCGCCCTGCCCTCGCAAGAGCAATTCCACGACATGCGCTCCAATAGCCCTTACGGATTACCCCAGTCTCCGGGGTCTCACCCAGCGCTACCCCGCCACCAGCCGCTTATCACCGGCCTGGTCTACCCCGAATCGGGCCTGTCCATCATGTCCCAGGGAGGGGGGATGAATCCCGCTGTGAGGGTTTCCATCGGAGCCGCCAATGGCCCAAGCTCAGACCTATCCACTGGTAGCAGTGGTGGATACCCGGACTTCCCAGCTAGTCCCGCTTCTTGGTTAGACGAAGTGGACCACGGACAGTTCTAAATGCTTGATTCTAAGAAACTGGACTTGATTTTTGGGGGGATTTTGTCTGTTTTTTTAACATCTTTTTTGGGGTAATGAAATACAAACTGGTGGAAATCACCAATATTCCATCATCATTTCAGTCTGGATGGAGAATAAACTCGTAAAAAGCACTTAGCCTGATATTGTATGAGGCAGGTTTGACGTCTTCATGACAATCTAAAGATTAGTGTTGCACCGATACCATGTTTTTCTTTTATATTATTTTTTCATGTTGGTTTTAATAAGAAATTACTACATACTCTTTGGTATCTCATCTTATTACTATCATGCCTTGATCACTGCTTAACTGATTTGCTGCCACTGAAATGAATATAATAGAATAAAATACACAAATACACAAAATAAAACAATTTTTAACTGTCACAATTTACTGTTAAAAAATAGTTCATTCACTGCCACTCTCTTAATTTAATTGAGTTGAATTGAATGCTTTTATTGTCATTTAACAAGTGTAATGATCTTTAAAGCTCAAATAACAACAAAAACAAATAGACAAATAAATAAGTAAGACTACATAATAAATAAATAAGTAGTCACAACACAAAAAAGTACTTCACAACATACATACATAAATAAATACTTCAAATGGATTGGATAAACATATTTTATTCACAAAAGAAGGAAAAAATGGACGCGACAGGATTGGACGTCTATCATCATTTTGCAAAGTACAACATGAAAACTATTAGATCTTGAAGTGTACATATTAAGCAGTGTTGGCATGTTACTTCTTAGTACTCCTCGATACTGCTGTATTGGTACTGATGTTAGCATCAGTATTGGTGCAACACTAACAAAGACTGGAATTTAGACATCTATCACTTCTTCCTTTTTCTTTTTTTTGTCGTGCATTCAGGTGCAGAAGTCTTTCAATGTCTGGTTGTTGCCAAATGTCAATATATAGAGAAATATACACATAATGTTTTATCATTGTGGAGATTTTATTTTTATACGAGGACCATAAAAGGAATATCCAATGAGGAAGTACATTGTCTTTAAACAAATGGCTAGATATTGTGATGACGACAGTTCTTATTGGTCCAGTTCCATCTATGCATTTGTGTGTCTTGTTTTACTCTCAAAAAATGTTTAAAAAAAGAAGAAAAAAAAAGAAAACAGAAAGTGATTGCTTGCTTTAGCAACCCTAAGCTGTGATGTATGTTTAATTATGTGGAAAAATGTTTTTATGTGTAATTTATTCCTTTATGGTGATGACCATGTTGATTATGATGAATCCTGATGAATGATGCAGGAATTTAATAAATTAATGAATTTGTCAATTTTTTGGCTTTCCTTGGCTAGATAATAATAATCAATGGCCTCCATTGACTTTCCTCAATTCATTTTTTAGGACAGTTTATGGTTATTGAAGAACTAAATGCAAATTCAGCACCATGTAGTTTTCTCCATATAAAGAACAATGCTTCTTGAGAAATGCGACGCAGACGGACAATTCACTCGTCAATTGAGAGATTACTTGCCCTTGTTTGCGCTCAACGGCCCTTATGGGAAAGGAATCTGCAATCCATTAGCCTGGGAGGGATCGGATACCCCTTGTGAATTCTTACCATTTGTTTAGACATTCAAAGTCAGGTTCAATTAAGTGGATTAAAGCCCAAAGGTGTGCGTCCGTGCGCGTGTATGTGAGCGTGCACAAACTGGCTTTGCATATGGCGACGACGTCAGTGATAAAAAAGGTCATATCAGCTGTTTTTCATTCCTGCTATGCGTCCCAGTTGCTCCTCGTTACCATAAATAATTAGCAGAGCGTTACCGCAGCAACCTGACCTCTTTAATTCATAATGAGCCCTTTGCAATATGAAACTCAGATAATCTTTCAAATCGCCAAGTTTTTTTAGGGGTGGATATTGTAGTACTGCAGTGAAGATACTGTATTAGGGTTATTTCTAATACTCCTACAGAGAGATAAGCATTTGTTTGTACAAACATTTTTTCTGGAAATCACAGTAAACAATCAATAGGAAACGAAATAACAATGATATAAGTCAGGTAAAGTGTATATCCAAAAGAATTTCATTATTTTGACCCATTCATTGCCAGCACAGGTTTTGTACTGTGTTGTGGTAGTTAGCAAAGGAGGAAAATTGAGACTGAGAACGCGTACTAACAGGAATAGACGTCCAATCCATTTCAACCGGAAGCCGTCAATGTAAAGTGTAAAGGTTAAATGTCACCTAATGTATTTTCCACAGCTCAACCTGAAGTGAAATGCTTGAATAGACAAATAAGACGTGGGTGGCCAGATGTCCTTCCTCTGCCGCTGATGGCCGGCTGCTTCCCCTCTCAGGTTGCCAGGACAAAAAAAAAAAAAAAAAAAAAACATAGTCCAGGCAGGATATTGATTCGAATCATTCAAGCCAAGCAGCAGGTTAGCAGTGTTACAGCTAAATGTTTAAAAAGAGTCAAGTTTACTGATCAAAACAGGATGTTTAACACCCACATCTGTTTAATCTGATGGGACAAACCTTCACCCTATTTAGACGTCGCTTTAACGTCTCAGCAGGTGTGAGATTTCGGTGGCCAAAAGATGAACCCTTACTTAAAGACTGGGGATTATCCCAATCCACTCTTTGGGATTGAACGCAAATCCCAACAGTTTTCCCTGTGGAAAGAATTGGATTAAGACAGGTATGCAATTTTGGGCCCAACAATTGCAGGAAGTTGTGGCAGGTGTTGCGCAGCAGGTACATTTACAACTCGTGGGAACTTCAGGAAAAAGAAAAAGGTGTTCCATTTTCGGTGTTAACGTTAATTAGGTCAGTGATTTTCTAGTTAATCCTTGTATTTAAATTTGTATGCCATTTGTAGATGTCCAATTTATTTGTAATGGGAGGTCTAGCAGCGAATGGATGTCTACTTGGAATAACCTCATTTCTATTCATGGGAAAAGCATGAAAAGATATATCCTTGCCACTCCCCAAATACTTTCAGGGTGGCCATATTGGTAGAAGTAACATTCCCACCCAAGTCAATGCATTGACCTTCAAATGAATTCATAACTATCTTTTCCTCTCCTAATTGTTAAAATATTATTTCATCAATGTCAAAGCATCTTCTATTTACTCACTACCTGCCACTTGACGAACATTCATTCGATGCCAACCCTCGCAATCCGAATGTATTGGACGACTATTTCCATCAACGGCAGCCAATGAGTTATTTAGACCGGCATTTTACATTTAACTTTAATGGCGCCTTCTGTGAAGGACTCTAACCATGTTGTCTTTTTCTCACAGATACACGTGTAGAGCCATCATACCCAAGGCCCCACGACCCGTGTCAGATGGTGGCGAGTAAATCAGCGGTGACAATAACACCTCCCTCGGGTCCCACACATCACAGCTACAATTCAGACCTAATGGAGCGTTGGACCGAGGGGACGCGCGTGCATGTGTTTGTGTTTGTGTGTGTGTGTGTGTGTGTGTGTGTGTGTGTGTGTGTGTATCTGCATTCGGGGTTGTGGTATCTGATTGTGATGCCGTTATTTCGGACATTTGTTGTTTTAGTGTTGTCTAATGTCTCAATTTTAAAGGGCCACATCCGGTCTATGAAAATGAAGTTGGAAGTGTTTTAAAAACCTGGAGGATCCGAGATTGCCACTAGGGGCTAGCTTCAGATTTGTGTGTCTCTGCATTTACTTCCATTGTAAAGCGCCTGATTTAATCCTCAATGCAGTTTAAAGCCTGGCGTGAACTTGGCAGAATTTGGACTGTATTGTGACAATAGTTCTTCTTAACAATTGCTTGGTGCAAATTATGTGGAAGTGAAGAACGGCCCACTTGTTGACCAAAACTTGAGAAAGAACCGTTTATCTTTAAACACAATGTCGCTTTTAAATGCACCCGCCTAATTACTGGCTTTCGTTCATGTGGACAAAAAATGTCATGGCAGCCCTGGAGGTGTTTTTTGTTGTTTTTAGGAAGTGGGGAACAAATGGATGCAGGCTAAGAGTAGGAATGATGTTTATAAAGAATCTTACATATGCTTAATGGTGGAGTCGACAGGGTAAATAACCATTATGGTTCTCCTAAAATGCTCTTGCCTATCTTTCTGAATTCCTGATAGATTTACCAACTGTTTGGTTCATAACAAACCGTTTTAACCTGGCTCTAATGCAGGCTGAATTTAGTGAAAATATTTTAAATAGGCTTACTAATGTCGTAAAATGTCTCCATTTCTGTCATAATTAAGCTGTTTAAAATCTTAATGTGCATATTTGATTGTCTATTCTAATTCCGGCTAGTTTCCAATGAACTAATCCTCAACCAAAATGGATTGGACGTCTGGCACCGTCAAAGGCGACGAAAAAGTTTTTGTCTGTTTGTGCCTGAGATTAATGAGGACGTCATTCACGCGGTCCAACTAATCAACACGGTCATTAGCACGTGTTGTCACTGACAGCTTTAATCAAATCCATCACGGCTCCCCTAGGCCTCGCCATTACAACTCCGTCCGCATAATTATCTCTTCGTTCCGCCCCCGAGACCAGAATGCAATATGCGGGTAATGTGTCGGCGGCATCTGATTGAAATGCATTTTGGGACATTCGTATTAGAAACACATCAGCCATGTATCACTTTCGTCTTTGCTCGCAGGTAGGAAGTCATTTTTTATGCAACACTCGCGGCACTTCATATGCAAGTCACAAGTAGAGCTATACTGATTTATACCGGGAATCGACTTCTGATGAATGAAATGCCTTATTTTTGTCTAAAGCACCACTGTATAACATTCAAGCAAAATTCATATTTTGGTCACAGTCTGTTTTTTTTCTCTCTTTGTGGTTATGCTTTGTTTGTTTCCTTGAGGTAACTTGGGTTGATTGCCCTCCCAATGGTTGCATTTACATGGACCAATTATTTCAATTACAATCAAATTTTAAGACCAAGACGAATAAAAGTAGCCCATATAAACACCTCCATTGGAATAAACAAGCTGAATCTGGATTGAATTTGATTCCAATTTGTACAGGTGGAATATTTCTATTTGAAAACTGTAGCAAAGTAAAAAATATGTATGTTTTATCACCTGGTGTTCTTATTTGGCATTTAGAAATTTCCATTGGATGAAATGTGAAGTCATTTGCAATTATTCTTTACCTAATAGATTAATTTCTTGGCCTGATAAATTAATAATAATAATTAGAATTAATTAATGAGTGAATTTTCTATATACAGTACTCGTCCATAAATTTTCTAAGTTTGCTAGTTTGACATAAAACTCCTCCACTACAAAAAAAAACAAGAAAAAAATTCTAAAGCCCATGAAGAAAAACATAAAATAACAAATTGCTCATTTCCCAAACAAGAAAGGCTTTGATGAATGACCTCAACACATAACTAGTGAATCAGCTTTCAATTAATCCTCTGTGAATAAATTACTACTTTAAATGGGCGATAAATCTTCCCCCCTCTATTGCACACTCTTGGAATCTTTAACTCTGCCTTCTTGTTACTGTTGTCAGCGTTCATAATGATGCAAACTACAAACGCTAAAACTCACAGTGCGGCAATCACCCATTTTCTCATTAAGGCTCTCCCGGTGGTGCCGAGGAGCATCTCGGGGGGTGCCTGTGGCATCTATGAGGTGTTAACTGCTCCCTACGGGGAGGCCGTCTGGCTCTCCATCCACCCCGCCGACCCCCCTCTCCCAAGTCGGCCCCCGCCCACGGGGAGCCACACTCGACAGTGCACTCAGACTCACAGATGGTTGCAAGACAAGCAGCCGGCCCGCGTGTCGTGCTTTTCAATTACCGGCGCGAGCCAGAGGGAAGGTCATCGCTCTGCTGTCAGCGGGATGGATGGCGGACGCCGAATTCCGGCATACGCAACCACTGTTGGAAGAAGCTCAGTGCCAAGTGCCTTGTTACCACCATGCAAGAACCAGGGGCGGAACAAATGTGAACAAGGCCCGGGTGCATTGACTATAAACAGGGCCCCTCTAGTATGCGTCTGGGGGGGATTAGTCACTAGTCCATTGACTTTCCATGGCATAAATGTCTTTGTAGAAAAAAAATAATTGAAAGTGTACAAGTCAAAATTCATTCATTCATCTTCTGAACCGCTTATCCTCACAAGGTTTACAGGAACACTAAAGACTAACCCAGCCAACTACATGTAGGATACAGAGGACATCCTGAAATGAATGCCAGCCAATCACAGGCCACATAATGAATTGTAATTTATTAAAATGAAATTTCAACTAAAAACTACCTGTGTTGCTTTCAATGATTGATTTCAAAATGATGAAACAGAAAACCATTTGCGTTCACAGTCATACCAGAGAGAAATTTAGAGTATTCAAACAGCCTACCCTGCATATTTTTCTAAACTGGAGTACCCAGAGAGAACCCATGCAAGCCCAGGAAGAACATCCAAACTCCACTCCAAACTTTTGATCAAACCTTCAATCTCAGTAGTGCGTGTCCAACGAGGTAACCACTCTAGCACCGGATTTGAATGCTTCTGATGACTTTGTATTGAATAAGAATTTTAAAATTAATGGACAATCAATGTAGTTATGGGAAATAAACATCTCAGATTTTTTATTCTGAAACACCAGCTCATTCTCAAAGCTTAGTGCATATGTGCATGATTCATGTGAACAAAATCAATATCAACCCGCACATACATCAGTCTAATTTCCATTATTTCTCCCACATTTCTGGATATTGCATATGTAGAGTGGCGGCATCCATCTCATTCACTTAATGGCAGCGCTTTGATGCCTGCACCACAACAACTGACAAGACACACTTTTTGGCAGCGACGGGAAAGGAAACAAGGAAAAAGGATGAATTTGTATAAGGTGTACAGGTTCAAAGTTCAAGGTGCAGTCTGCCAACCAAATGTGTTTATGTCCCTAATAAGAATGAGTGGATTAAATAGATTGTTCGTCCCTGACCTTGGTGATCAGGTGAACCCGGCGGCACTATATCATGGCCGAGAGGACGGGAGGATGTCGTTCGTGTCTCGGTTGACGGCTGCCACCCGAAGACCTAAGATGGAAGGTGGGGGGGCCGTTGCAAGCGATGGGAGGTGAAGGGGCAGCGGTGGCATGCATGCTTTGCATCTTGTTTGCAATGAGGCGTAGGGCTCGAGGGCGCCTGAAGGACGTATGCAAAGAAAATACAAACGTGAATGTCATGCTTATTTTTGCATATGTATGAGCTATTACGGCTGACCATAGGATGGTGAGAATTAAGTTAAAATATTATAAGAAAGAGAGTCATAACATTAAGCTTTATACGTTGGAATGAATAGGAGATTAAAGTGGAGGAATTAGAAATAAAGGGGTTAATATAGCACTGTTTTTTCTATTACATTTCATTATTGGAAATTTTTTTTGCAAGTGGTCTGTTGGTCTCATTCATCCGATCTTATATATGTTTCGAATTTAAAGTTTAATGACACTATTCACAGATTATTATGAGAAATAATGAAAAGAAGCAGAATTGTTTTTTTTTTTAAATCACAGACTAAGGTGGTTCAAAGATAAAGCAATTGAAGCCATATTGATCGTGTAGTTAAATTAAAAATACATTATGTTATGGTTAAAAATGTTAATAAAATAAAATATATTTAGAAAAATGTCCTTCAATCCTTTTGAGGAGAAGCAGAATTGAAAACGAATAACAAAATATCTAATTTGGGCATGCTTAACACTTAAATTCTGCATAAACCCTTCAAAAAAACTCAAAGCTTTTAACCTAAAGAGTTTTAGCCCTCTTGTATCGGATTTAACTGTGTCACAAATATCCGTTTCATTTGGCTCAAAAGACTTCAAGTAAACAAAAAAAATAAAAATTCATACCCTGAATCACAAAGGGAAATAAACCATCTCCCAGGTGGGAAAATATCACATGGCAAGTTTTGAATATGATCAAAAAAAGAGCATTTAAACAAGAATACCACAGGGAGCAGCTGCTTTTTGTGTGTAAACTGACTGGACTATGACTCAAACAATAGTAGTGCCTTTTGTCTTTTTTCCCTAAGCCCCCCCGCACCACCAGCAGCACCACCATTACATCCCCTCTTCTCCCCACTCTCCAGAAACCAAATTATAAAATCATCGAGAGCATGATGAGATTGCTGCTCGGGTTATTAATCTTCAATAAATACATCTTGACCCGAGGATTAAGTGTGTGCCCCGGCCGTCCCCCGACCGACCACACAAACACACACACACACACGCTCATCTCTCCAGAGATGCTTTGACATGAATTATGACAAAAAATAGGGAAAGAAAACAACAATCTGTGGGTTGAGGAGAGAGAAAGAGAGGCTGGGAACCAATGTTTCAAACGGGGATTGAGCCTGGGCGACGGATGGCGGTGACCTTGGATTGGGGATTGCTCTCCACTTTGAAGCTGGATTGCTTCTTCCTGTCGAACCTAAAGACAAATAGCATGAAGGGCAATGTTGTCAATTTATAGCTCAGGGAATATCTCAAAATATCCCTATCAGAGGCAGGTTAGTGGTTCAGTTGTTATTTGTGATGACTTTTTAAAATTATTGTAACTTGAACTGCACTGGGCAAGAGCCAGAATGAGACCAGCCGAGAGTGACGCAAAATGAATTTTAAAAACCAGGATAAATGAGAAAACAACTGTATAGGCACATAGCTGTATGTACTTCATGCTACATGATTATAAGTAACATTACAAAATTGTCCCAACTTCTTTGGGTATTTGGAGTGAAAATGTTGGCCATCCATTGGAGACTGGATTTGAATATTTGGTTGCACCCAAATCTAACCAAGTTTAAATATTCTATCATTTCAACCTTAAAAATATATTTAACCAGGGTGAAAAAAACAGTATTTTAGTCCTTTAAAGTCTTTCCAGGGCTCTAGTTTAAGTCTACTGATGCAACTAGACGTCCAATTAAACAAACTTGTGAAACTAGTTTCTTCAGATTCATTCATTCATTTTCAATACCGCTTATCTTGGTCACTACTATATAAAGGCAGACTACTCCCTAGAATGGTTGCCAGTCAGTAGCAGGTCACACAGAGGCAGACAAATATTGGCACTCATAATCACACTGCCAACAACCAGGAATTGAACCCATGCTACTACTACTACACAGTCAGGTAGTCCCCCTTAGAGGGTGATGCTAAATAAGCAGAAATTTAGACATAAAAGACTTCAAACTGCCAGAAATAGCAATCCAACCACCCTTGTCTAATATCGAACAAAGTGCTCCCCTCTTGACTCCACCTTTTCTTTGAAATGACTCAAGAAGCAAAACAAGAACGATTATGAGGGAGGGTCACGGGGGGTGCCGACGGATTCGAAGGATTTACGGTGACAAAATGCCGGGGTCAGCCAGGGTGTTCGGCGGAGGTATTGATCAGAGAGGCGTACGGCTATTCTGAACTCTTGACCCTTAAATAGCGAATGAATCTCAATCCAATAGACTGAAGCGTTCGCTACAGTGCGCACACTCAAGCACCACACAAATATGAGTGCTTGAATACACTCTCCTACATTCGCTGGGGAGAGCAACGACCCGGCCTCTGCGATCGATAACACCGGCGAATGATTTCCACATTATAGATTGCCGCTTCTTTCATGGAAGGAAAGGCGCGTGTACCTTGATGGACACTGAATGAAAACCAATTCAAAGTTAGAAGGAATAGACTAAAGCCCACTCAAAAATGTGAGGATTTTAGACATTATTTTATAATTCATGAGCAGAAAAATTCATACAAGCACTGAACAATAATCACTGTTAGGCGACCAATCCATTTTTAAAAGGGAGAGGCAATATACATTCTAGTTAAAGAGTAAATGTTAGAAACGTTAGACTAAACATTACCAACAGTTTAATTTACACTACCTGAATACATCTTATTGGCAAGTGTGTTGGCTTCACAGTTTTGGGGTTGAGGGTTTGATTCCCAGGTCGTTTGCATCTTCTATCCGGGCTTGTGTGAGTTTTTTCCGGGTACTTTCCTCTAAAGTTCTTAAAAATATATAATTTTTATGTGGATTTGCACATTACATTGGAAATAAGTGAGCCCATTTAAAATGTATTGGCTTTAGTCAAATTCTGGTGGAACTTTTTTAGTGTTTGAATAATGTAAATCAGACAATCATTATAGAAGTAGCATTTGGAACGTTTTAAATTATTTTTTTTTTTGCCAATGTAAATAAAGGGGGCTCAAAAAACTCATATTTTTGCCACATTCGTGTTCATAAGACAACAAAGAATAGTGTTGAACGTTATTAACGGGTGCGCACAATGAATCGACACAAACATGTTGACAGTAAGGTACTTTACCAAATAAAAACACTTCAAATAATCGGGTTGCTCTCTATTCTTCATTTTGGGGTTTTATCATAAGAGTTGAGATCCGACTATGTTTTACATCACTTAGAGCTTTACTCATAATCACATCTTCTTAAAATACGCACACATACACGCACATCACTGCAACAAACACAAACCCTTTTCCATAATGAAATTACACAGAGTCATATGTTACGTCGTCAACTTGAGTTATGGAGGAGGGGGGGTTTAAATAAAATTCACATTGCGAGTGGGGGGTCGAGAGTGGGGTAGGGAGAGGGATGCATGTGTGCATACGGATTTACATTTTATTAAAGAAATGAGCGAGGTGCGGTAAAATAAGGTAGTGGATGAGAAGCAGAGGGGGAGAAAAGGAAAGGGAAAAAGCGACCCAATTTCCTGTTCTATCAGCTCAAATCCTGGCAGCCATAAATAAAATCAGCTCACATACACACACACACTTTTCCATGCAAACTCCAATAAAAATATGATTTTAGTGCCTCCAAATTCCAACGACATCATTCTTTCAGTGCCTTTGACGATGGTACACGTCCAATCTAGTGGCTTTTACTCCGCTATGACATAGAGACCAAAAAATAAGTGTTTACAACAGTTAATTATGAAGCTCAAAATTGACCCTAGGTACATCATGTGTCATTTTGAAATACACTTTCTGTAAATTCAAATGGTTGGAGATAATTTGGAAAGGCTGACCCATATGTAAAATGCCTGAAGACCTTCGAAATAGGATTGTTTCGAGGCACAACCCTGGGGTTAGAACAAATACTTTATCTGCTGCCATTTGGGTTCCAATCAGCAAGGTGCTTGCCATCATTTGTCAATGGAAGATGTTTAGAACCATCAGGACTTTTGCCAATGATGGTCTACTGTCTAAAATGAGCAATGGGGGGGAAGGAGTTTAATTAGAATGACTTCAGTGATTGCGGTAGCATAAAGAAAACAATTGAGGCTGTAATTACTATTAAAGATATATCAGTAAAGTATTAAACAATGTCTGTAAATGCTTAAATTCATGTGATTTTAATAGTTTATTTATCATTCTTTTGGAAAAATATTCTTCCCTCGAATGTGGAACAACTTAAAAAGTCCAGTGTCTCATCCAGGAGCAAAGCTTCCTCCTCTGATCTCAATCCAAGCAAATATCAGATAATATACGAATATATATATATTTACAAGACCGGATTATGTTTTTTTTTTATTTCTTATTACTGGCACTGAAACAGCGTTGTGTTGCGGAGGCCCGACTGACAAGATTACCAGGACAAACCCCCGGGACTTAAAAATCGAACAAAGGAATAATAATGACGATTTATTTTTTTAAATACATACAGTTCTTTGTGTAAAGATGCCAGGATGCTGAAAACAGGTAAAAGTAGGTCTAACACAAGAGTTGTAATCCTAGGATGAGCCGGAAATCATTTGACAACAGGACGCAGTTGATTACATTCGTGGAAGATGAGTGATTAAAAAAAATGTACATACAGACCCAGCCAGACAAAGTAGACAAAGAATATGAAATATGGACAAATTGACATCTTGCCTTTAGCTGATCCCGACCTACCAGGACAGAACCAGATTACACAGTTTAAAAATAACAACAAAAACAAATAATATACAACAGGAAAACTAAAAATGTCATTGTCAAATAAGCAACAAATCAAAGGGAAAAAGAAATATTTCATTTTATTTTGTATAGTTAGTAATATTTACACTATGTAATAATTTACTGGACAACTGTCAATGCCTGCCGTTGACAGCAATAGATGTCCAATTCACTTAAATTAGGAAGACTGGCTGTAAATGCTCAGCTTTGACCTTTCATTCATTTCATTCAATCTAGCGCCGTTAATTTCTACTTTTTTAACAGCACAAATCTGGCCAGTATTTACCATATCATATTGTATTCCATTTTTTTTAAATAGTATAGTATGGATCTATTGTGAATGTAAAGCCAACGATATGGCCGACAAACCAACGACCTTGTCCGGAAATAACAACAGCAAGCCTTAATGTGTTGTATTACAAGATATGTGATAAAACACTTTTATAGGGAAGGCTGTAAATGCTCTGGTGTCACCACACACACCCCAACGTCCCCACCACTCAGAGGACCATTTTCTACAGGGGGTCCAGAATCAGAGCACCAATAGGGGGAAGTGTTGAAGGGTGGTTGAACGTCTTTGTTGTCACCTTGGTCCAGGTTAGTAAATGTCATGTGAAGACAAGTATTATGGTTATAAGAATGATGCAATACTCATTTCAGGGCAATATAACTTGTTTATCATTAAAAAAAAACTGGAAAAGCTAGAGAAAGTGCTAAACTGCTATTTATTTCTTTAAATTGGACTCTTTGGTAGTATTGCAATCGTTTTTCAGTTCCCAACACCAATACCATGTGTTTTTAAATAATTTTCTTTTTTACATATTCACTTTTGAGTAAAGGAGTTATTGTTATGGCTTGGTCAAATACTTCTTAACTCATTGTTGGTGGTAGACGTCCAATTAGGCAGCATGACTTCCCCACCCAATGAGGGACAATTTTATAGCCAGTTTTGCCCACTCCAATAGGCAAATACTTCATCCAATAGTAGCCTGTGTGATTCTTCAACTAACTGTCACTCTTTTAATTCCCCCTTGTTCACCTCCCCGCCTTGTTTGTGCACTCCAGCAACGGTCCCGGCCCTGACATCCGTGTTAGGCCAGGACTTATTGATCAGCCTATAAATTACCAATGCATCACCCGTCTTCGCCTTCGGGGACCTTATAGAGACCAGCGTGGTAGTCGGGAAGGAGGCAGAGAAGGAGAGAGAGCGAGAGTCTGCAGCAAATTGTTAATTAAATACAAATCAATCCCCCGCCATTCATCAAGCCGGGGTGTCCGGCTCACCTTTGAGGGGAGGCGGGAGGAAAAGGAGGCGAGGGGGAAAGACAGGCAAATCGATAAGTCAGACCAAGGGGAGGGATAAGTGTTTAATCTACCAATCAAACTATATCACGGGCATTATAGAAAGACAACTGGACGTTACAGGGTGATCGGGAAGAGGGGAAGCTGGTGATAAAATGTACATTGAATGCATTTTATGTGTACTTTGGCTGCTATTTAATCAAGCGATCGTGATGGAATCCACTGGGAAAAACGTCATATTTCGCTTTGACATTTTTAAAGAACCTGGTTGTCTTCTTTTGCTTCGAACTTTGGCAGCTTAACCCAAGCCAGCATCTGTCTGTGTCCCGGCGAAAGGCAAAGGCCCAGATGTCAGGCAGATTGGTCTTATGGGTAGTCGGCTTCTTGGCCCCTTTACTGGTCCAGTTAGCCGATTAAGAGTTACGACATATCCACTAGCCCAACACAACGGCTGCCCGCTTAACACCACCTTTGCTATAAAAATCTATCGACGAGTGCTTAAATTCAGCCAGAGCCGTCTTGACGGATCGCTGCAATGTCGCTGGCATAAAAGACAAATTAACAAGGTGTCCCAGATAGAAAAGCGTCAGGCGGTGGAATAATGAGGCTGATTTATGAAGTGGGCACAGATACATATTTATCACTTATATTTATCGTCGTCCAAATATTGCTTTTGGCACCATGCCTCTTCGCGGGTGCCCATCCTGAAGATATTAACCACTTAATGGCCACGCAGTGTAACACGTCAGATGGATTTTCCTCTATCAGTGTTTGCTTCTGTTTCTCTTTCTTTAATCCCCTTCCACTGGAGCTTTCCTTTTGCCTCCTAATCACGGGCACAATCCCTGCTGCAGCTGGCTTGCCCCGTATAAGCGCCGCCAAAGAAGTGAGCTCATCCCATCTCATCCCTTTTCTGTTATCCGTCAAGTCCTGCGCATCCCTTTCTCCCAACATTACTCCTTCATTTCTCACCCGGGACATTTGGGTTGTTTCTTTTTTTTCCACTCTTGCCCTGTTTCCTGGAAAAACTACTTTTTAACTCTGTGAGCAAAGCCCGGGCGGTAAATAGATTTTTTTAATTCATTGGATTTTTTTAAGGCAGATTTGTTTTTTAATTAACATGCCTTTTTTTCTTTACATGATTTTTTCAGCAGCTTAGAGTCAGACAATAGAGAGAAAATCTGTGTTTTTTATAGGCTGAATAGTTATACGTAATATGCCACATGGTAGTTTGCAGTACTCCGATTATGTCAATTTATATATATATTTTTTTTATTCTAAGAAAATAGCTGGCCAGAAAATGGATTGGAGATAATAGAGAGAAAGGAAAAACAGATAGAAAATCATACAGAATCATGATCCAAAATAAAAATAACATTAAATATACATGTTACTGAATACAAGTAGCTTTTTAAGTATTTGGGGCTTTCAAAGTTAAAAAATCATGTGGATTTTGTGTTACTCCTTGTTAGTTTTAGGCATTTTCGGGTTGTTTAACATCCTTACCGCCAACCTATTATTTAAATGAGTTCCATACAATATGTTAGTAGATTTTGTTTACTTACTCACAATAGCAGAGTTCTTCATATCTTGGCAAGCCTACTTTCTACAGTCAACAATCAATAGTTTAGTGTGATATGTCGTTTTTCCAAGAAAAACACTTCAAAATAAAGAATGAGATTGTAGCATTGAACGGGCAGGCCTTATTTCTTCAGATGCGAAAGGCGGGATTGGACTGTGGACCAGGAAGTGATCGGGGTCCACCAGACGGTAGGGGGCCAGGAGAGAGATGATGAGAGGTAGTTTGGTGGCGGTGGTGGAGAGGGGGATTTCGAGGGGGGCAGGTTAAAGTGGGGAGATGAGAGTTGCGGCACCATTTTTCACAGCAGACAAAAACATTTGCCGGGATATCAATTTGGAACTGTGGCGGCAGTCTCCCCTTCCTGCCCCACCATCCATCATCTTTTCGGGCACCGCGATGAGTGGGTGACCCATAGCCGCCGTGCGTGGGAAGGAAATGCCGCACTGGCTACTGGGCGGCGCGGGTTGCCAGGGAGGCCGCCCACCTCCCTGCCGTCCATCTCCCCCGTTTCACCCCCCGCCCCCAAGTCTTCTCCCATTAGCGCCAGTGCCGGAGACCCCGCCCTCTGCCTGCCCTCTTATTGGCACCTTTGCCTGCACCCCATCACTCATCTCCCGGCCATCATCCATCACCCATCGCGATCAATAGGAGGCCACGCATTCATCAAGAAGGCGACGAAAAGAAGGAGGATTGCAGGAACACTGAAAACACGCATGGCAAAAAACAACAACAAGAAAACACCAGTTAAAAAGGAAAAAGATGTTTCACAAAATACATGGGCTAAATATACAAGCTCTTAATTAAGCTAAAATATAACTGACTTTGGAGTGGCCCGGTGAGTGAGTGGTTAGCGCATCGGCCTCACAGTTCTGAGATTGCGGGTTCAATCCTAAATCCAGACCTTCATCTGTGTAGTTTACATGTTTGTGTGGGTTTTCTCTGGGTATTACATTGTCCTCCGACATCCCACAAACATGAAGGATAGACGAGATGAAGACTAAATTGAATTGAATTGTTGTCCGTGTCCTTGTGCCCTGTGATTGGCTGCCCACTGATTCACTGTCCCCCACATTGTGAGTCAACTGGAATAGGCTCCAGCACCTCCCGCGACCCTAAACAATTCAGAAAATGGAATGAATCAATTCATTTTGTTTTCACAACATATTAAAATGACATTTTTTGTCAGATTATAAATTATGCTGAACAAAACCATACATTAAGCCACTTCAATTCAACATTTGGCCAATGTCGGATAGTTTTATACAGGTAAATATCAAAATCATCTGAAGTTTTTTGTTTTTCATTGGCATCAACTGGGGTGACAAGCTTGTCCTGCTACCCTTATGGATCTACCATAATCATACAGATACTATCCCGGTATTATCGCCCAGCTATGTATTAGAATGCAGCAAGAAGAAGGGATGAGGCACATTATGTTGTAATTCGGAGCAGTCGCATGTGGCGTTGACAGCGATGGCGCCATCACGTTGACAAGTCGCCGTGTCATGCGGATACTTTGAGGGGAAGGGAGAAATATTACCAAGTGCAGCTTTAATCAGACACAAGCACACACACACACACTCACTGAGGCTGAGAGCGAAATGGCGCAATGTCACTGTCAGTCATTTTGTGCTTGTCAGTTTCCGGCAAGGCTGCGCACTTTGTGTTGACAGCCCATAAGTTGTGTTGGATGCACACACATGCGCAATGAGGTTTAGCACGCATACACACTTTTTCAAAGTGGAGCCAAAAGAGAATAGATGCTGTTTTAAGAAGATTGATGCATCCTCTGCCCAGAAAGATTAAGGCCTACTGTGAACGATAAGTTACCAGGCGATGCGTTCAGTGTACACGGTAATTGTGATGACTAGAAAGACGAGTATGTAAAACTGTGCTGTGTTTATGTAGTAGATGTGGAGGAAATAAATGAATGAATACAAAGTGCAAGATTGCATGTGTTCCTTTATTCTACAACTGCAGGGTTTAAATTTATGTTTTGCTATGACTTAATGCGCACTGCCAATGTTTAAAAACAATCAAATATTTACACAGTTTATATAATACAGGACTGGTTTTTATTATGGGCCATGTGGGCGACTGCCTAGGGTGCAATATATTTGTGAATGTAAAATAGTCCTTCCCCTAAATGTGTTTTTACTTATATTACCAGTTGTCCCAAATATTATATTCCACATTTCCTCAATTGATTATTCAAATTTCAATAAATATTGCTTTGCACTTCCAGAAAGCATTGGGAAAAATTACATTATATAAACTGTACTATTGCATCTAGAAAAAAAAGTCTCCTGTCGTCAAAGGCAGTTAACAAATGAGTTCCACAATTAATTTGATAGTTTAAATAATATTCAAACTTTCTGACCATGACAAGTGTACTAAACCATCAGAGTAGTCTAGTCTTGTAAAAGTAGCGATGAGGTCAAAGCGCTCCTGTCCACATCCAGCGTGTCACGTGTCAGGTTCTCGGGTTTCGAACCCTCACGGGCACCCTCCATCTGCTGGATGCTTACTTTGGATTATTTATGAAAAGCTAAATGGTCTGTGAGGAATGTTTACCTCTTGATAACAAGGGATTGTTGTTACTGAAATTGGACTCGTCACGGGACTAAAGGGCTAAACATGTGAAAAACAACAACAGTTGATGAATGAAAATAGAATTTGATCAGAACGCTAGAATTTAAAAAGGCATGCCACACAAACATCTCACGGCCCCTTATTTTTTCTTTATATATTTATTTTTTATACTACCGTGAGGTAATTTGCTGCATAAATCAAGCCACGTTCAAAATGTTCCGTCAAGAGCCGGTCCAGAGGGTCGCGACGTAAATCAGCATAAGTGATCGGATAGATTTTTTTTCCACCCTCTTCCTGTTAATGTACACCAGCGTCAGAGAAGACGCAGTAATTCAGGTCCAGTGGAAGGTGAGCATGGCAGTACCGGCGTCGTGTCCCACCGCTGGGTCGTGCAATCGACAGGGTGATTGACCTGTCGATTGACCTTCGCTGACCCCTTGGGCCAATCTGGCTAATGGCGGCCTAGCTGCGTTAACGCACAAGTTATGCCAACTTTGCCATGGCGAGGTTTTAGCATGTTTTTAGGGCACAGTATTGTTGTAGTTTGCTGTTAATTTGACAATGAACATTTTTAATGGTATATTTGTGCAAACGCAGTTCCCAGTAATTTCATCTGAATTCTGTTTATCTGGTTTGTTTTTATATATTTTTTTTTTACAGTGAAAGTAATTATGTATGTAGTGTATGTATCATATTTTTACACAATTTAGACAGCCAATTAATTTGAACTTGGAAGTTTGGTAGTGAATATAATGCATGTTTAAGTTGAAGTTTGATTTATCTAAAAAGGGACAGCACATATTACTGAACATATTTATATTCATGTTAATGAACATAAGTATGTAAATATGTAAGATTGTAGTCAATAGATAAATTCCATCTTTAGTCCCTCGTGCAGGTTGAGATTAAACAATGCACACACACAATTACACATAGAATTAAACCTAGGAGAAAGCCAAGTAAACTCGACAAAATAAGTCAAGTCCAAGCACACAGATTCATCTCTTTCTGCATTTACCAAACAAGCGGCCGTTTTGATTAAAACTTTCCATCACAATGAAGACTCCCTCATCTTATTAGCCTGAATAATTGATTTAATTTGTCTCACACCAAGTCCCGCCACTGACCTCCACTTAGTTAATGAATTAACTGATTGAGCGTGTTTGAGAAGCAGAGTGGACGAGGCCTTGGGCTTTAATCTTGTGAGCTGCGGCACCCATGTTAACTGGGGTTAGAGTAATTAAAGCGCAACTTTAGTCTTCCTAGCACAAACAATTGTTCCCCTCTGACTTTTTTCCCTTATTAAACTATTTCATCATCATTGACCATGGTAGACGTCCAATTATGTTGGCTGTTTTTATGTCTCTTGTCTGACGGGTCAGAAAATGAATGAAGGAATCTTTTAGAAACTATTTCTTTAGCATGTGAAGGCTTATGGTAAAATCATTGTTTTTCAAGAAAAAACATGACTTTCTTTTAACATGATAATGATCTTAGTTAATTCAATGAAAATGTACATCTTTTGTATAGTAATTTTAAAATTAATAATATGTCATCAAAAAATTATTCTTTGATATTTATGTTTTATCCATTTATTCATGCATTCATGATCCTACTGGTTAATGTCCAAGGGTCCTCTGAGGACTAAAAATTGAAGGGGATTTCAAGGGGGACAACGGGGGACGGATCCCTGACCCCTTTTGCAGTGCAAGTACGCCCTCTTACGGACAGAAAAAAGATCACGTCCCCAGAGATATTTCATTTTATGAATTTGGCTTCTATTCAAAAGGAACCTGCAGTGAGTTTCATTACTAAATCCAATCAGTGGCCCATAGAAAACGGTAAAATATATTGAGTCCACCCAGGACAGCTTTATGTGTGTTTGATTAAAAATCAGAGTAATGTTTGTTTTTCTAATTTTAGCTGCCTCTTAAATCCTCAGTAGCAAAATGAAGCTTTTTCTAAGTTTAATAAGCTCTTTATTTATTGGAGTTATGTAGCCTCCTGGCAGGTTCACAGATATTTGACACATGTATGTGGATCTGAAATTAAAATGATTTAACTGAGTGGTTCCCATTGACACATATAGACGTCCAAAATTTTGATTGGGAAGGCTGCAAAGTATCATTTGTTTGTTGTCACCTGTCGAGTTAATATATAGAATACTATATAAATAAATGGAATGCTTGTTCTGTCTGAGAATATTTGACTGTATTACATGATATCAAACATGATGTCTAGACTAGGTATATAAATATATTTTAAAAATAGGTAGTTAGGTATACAGTTGTTAAAAAAAGAAAATAATATCCAGAATTATTTGTCTGATTGTGACTAAATGTGACTTTAATATCATATAAACGTGTATATAGTACAGTGTGCATGAGCTCCAAAATTACAGTGAAAGTACCTTCTCCCTAAAGTGTACTGTGCCTTTAAATGCGCAATGCCGTACCACCAAGTGTCGTACTTCAGTTTTTGCGACACTGGCCAATGATTTCCGATAACCTCGTTTAGCAGGAGGAAATGTGAGCATCTTGCTCCAGAAAATAAAAACATGACAACAAAATTCAACAAGGTGACATCTTAACTCTTTTTAGTTACCGTGATGCACTTTAAGGTGGAAAAAGACGCCAGTAGAGTGGCGTATTTCATGTAAGTATCCTTGGATGATGAATTGCACGATGAAAACAATGACAGGACTGCTAAGCACATACAAAATGTAGTTTATTTTTCATTATTATTATTATTTGATTGCTACGTGATTTTAATTTGATTTGGAACAAGGTTATAAGTCGTTATTTTGATAAATGTAAGGACAAATGTGTAAATACGTAAGATTATATAGCCGAAGTGCAGGTTAATGTTAAAAACGCAAGTTAAAATCAATTAGGCAATACTGGCTGCCATTGACAGTGATAGACGTCCAGTCCATTTAGAACCCAACTGCTAATTTACTGCCCCCCCTCCACTTCAGATGGTTTGGATGTCTAATAAATACATTGATACATTGATATAAGTTCACAGCAGAAGAATGAACTCCTACATTTGGTCTTGGTCATTTTTGTAAATATTCCACTTTCCATGTTGGCTATACATGTTATGGTTGCAAATGGAAGCTTTACTGTAGTATATTTGTTCACTGATATGTCTTGAAATCCCCAAAACATGCAATAAAACAACAAACTTGCTCTTTCAGACGCTGTGGATTCAACCGGGAATCGGTCAATGCACGTGGAAAACGTCGGTAGCCGCCACGACAGGAAAGACACCATCTGACCGGGGGGCTCCCGTAGCCCACCCATGCCTGTCATCCCCATCCCTCGGCGAGTGCGCAGCTTTCACGGCCCCCACACCACCTGCATGCACTCGGCGTGCGGCGCGGCACACGCCACCAAGCTGGTGCGCAGCAAGTACAACAACTTTGAGCTTTACGTGCGCTCGCGTTGCATCTACAGTTTTCTGCGCTTCCTACTCTACTTTGGCTGTAGCTTGCTCACCTCCCTCCTGTGGGTGGCGCTCTCTGCGCTATTCTTTGCGCAGTATGTCAGCGTTCGCGCGCTCCTACGTCTACAGTACAAGCTGTCCGTTATCCTCTTTTTGCTCGGCCACAGGCGCCTGGACTTCGGCGCGGTCAACGATTTGATCATCTACAGCATGCAGATCACCATGTTCATGGTGGGCGGTCTTGGATGGTGCTTCATGGTCTTTGTGGACATGTAGGTGGAAAGAGGGCGAGGTGGAGGACCTCGTTGTAGGTATGTGTACATTTTCGTGTGCTGGCACGAGTTGCCAAGCAATTTATTTTTTGGCTTGTTTTTGATTTTTTTTCTCAATATTTTCTTTATAAAGCTAATAGTTTATCATTGGTCATTAATGGGGATTTCCAGTGATACCCAATAACATTGGGTGAGGAAATAAATCATTTAGAGGCCTTCTGTCGCACAATAATAATGACAAAATGGGTTAAAAATTGACTTCCCCGTGTATTACTTTTTATAGAATCTTGATCTTGGATTTTTAATTATAATTGTTTACATGCAGATTATACTTTTACCTCCATTTTTTTGTTATTTACTTACTCATTGGCGACATTTTTATATTTACTCCCAGAATGTTCAACGTCTCAAAATTTGCGAGTATTGAATGTCGAGTGTACAAGTACAAATTCTGTTACTTTAATGTTTTGTGTACTATAAATGTTTTGGGATTTTTTGGGGGGGTGGGTATTTTTATTACAATAGCATGGTAGAACACACTGATTGCTCCCAAGGGACCCAACAAAAATCCCATTAAGGGGGGAAAATAAAATAAATGGAAAGGTAACCCTGAATTGATGGCCAACCAATCGCAGGATAAATGGAGATGAACAGAAAAATGAATGAAAAATGAATTTTGTAGACTTTCATATACATTTCTGGTCTTGTTGAAAACATGTGCTTTACATGTTTTATTGTGCTAGCTCGCGTGTCTCACATGCTTTGAAAGCCAAAGGCTGTTTTGTTGCGGTTGAACGCATAAAGCAACTGAATGATGTGTTTGTCAGCATGTGACGCCACATGAGCAATTAGCCAAAGGCGTAGAAAGTGCAATTTTAGATCGTTTTGTCTTTAAAATGATCGTTTACTGTACGATATGAGTTTACATTGAGAACAGTTGTTAAAACAGCTTCTTTTTTTAATGTTGTTAAAACAGCTAAGTGGGTGCCTTGAATTGTGGAAAAAACGGACTGGGTGTTGATACATTTGGAATCAAATATCATGTCTGGAAACTTCATTTAGATAACCATTGTAATGATGGAGACCCTTCAATTACCTTTACTTTCCCACCGATGTCTTTTTTCTTGCTTAGTTTTAAAGCAGTGTTGCAATTGGTTTGCACCAGCACTTTTTGTTTAACATTGCATCATTTAATGTATTGTTTTTTTAAGATATCCCTCCATGTTTACACTCAGCAATGTTTTTAAAATATCTTTTGATAGATGTTTAAGTATAAATGTATTTTTTTGTCTCCTTGTGCCCTGCAATTGACTGGCAACCAATTTGTGGTGTCCACCCTCTGTCTACTCACCATAGTTGGCTGAGATAGGCTCCAGCACCCCCATGACCGTTATGAGGGTAAGCAGAATGGAAAATGGTTGAAGTATTTTTTTTTGCATTAAACCCTAAGCTATAATAAAAGCAAATATGTAATATCTAAGGTCTCCATGCTATCCAATGTTACCAGACTCACTTCCATTCATTCATTAGATGTTCTATTTGTACATTTCTCAATAAATGTAACTTTCCTGAAGAGCTCCATTGTCCTAATATTTTATCCATAAAGAGAAAAGCTCATGTTGTCCAATGGCATTTGCTCTGTAGTATATACAGTACATGTAACATTCTACTTTTTTACTTTGTATCTATTAAATATTCTACCGGCAGATAGAAAAAAAAGCTGACGAGTCCATGAATGGCTCCTCTGTGCAACTGTGTTATAAAAGATGCGCCAACTGGATACACTGGACTCACGGGTGAACTGTTCCATCTATCGCTCTTGGCATGTCACCGTTATGCCTCTGATGTAAAAATTTGCCGTGAAGGTGGTATGAAAGAGGCCACACACACACACACACACACACACACACACACACACACACACACACACACACACAAACACTTTATGGCCATCGATGTTCTTGCCAACTATAACAATGGTCACGGCTGTGTCCCAATCTTATATAGCCCCCTCCCAGTCGGCTTATAGTGGGGGTGTTGGCATTTTTTTTAGACTGCGTGGCCATAAAAGACCTTATTTTGATACGTGACCTCAAATGAAACCTGTACTGTGGGAAAAGTGGCAGGAGCCATTAACTGACCTGAATCCCTCAGTTTGAGTGGGAAATTGAGCATGTCAGGTGTGTGTAGAAATGATGGTGGTGGAATGGAATGCAACTTGTAAAAATAGACGTTTTGCTGATTTTAGTGGGAAAAAACGTGAAATCTTGAATGATTTCATCTTCAAAAATGAAAAATCGGCTACTATCTTACATATTTACATATGTTCCTTAACATGAATATAGATATGTTCATTAATATGTGAAGTCCTTTATTAAATAAATCACACTCAAACTCATTATGAATTACGAATGAGATAAAAATTTAATGAACAAATATATAATTGAAACAAGATAAGAAAAGCGGTCGGAGAAAGAGAAGGAAGATCTAGATATAAATACGTGATCAATGTTCCAATGACTGAGATGACAGTTAACACTGAACAAATGCAGTAAAGTATCCAAGTACAAATTTGTTTGCCAAATTTAGTTAGTGCTTGAATGGTGTAGTATTCTCTTATATTTGGCATTAAGCTAAGGAGAAAATTTAGAAAAAACAAATATTTAATTTGTATTTTAATCCTCGGTATGTGTGATTTTCCTTATTGTTTGTGTGTAATGTTGCAATGGGCCTCAACTGGTGTGTAATATACATATTTAATCTGTAGTTATTTTGGAAAGAACTAGATAAATACTAGATATATAACATGAGCTTGACTGTAGAAAGTACACTGAACAGTAGTACATTTTGTTCATTTTCACATACATTTTTACATCCTTATGAACAATAGCCCCTACTTCTAAAATGATGGCTACACCCCTGTCAGGTGGTCACTGGCTAATCATGTTTCCAATAATGAGCTTTGTGCGGTCTGTACTCGCTGTACAGTGTACATGCTTAGCAGGAACAACAACATTATCATGAAGTCATCCCACATTTATTTTCATCTCTTCTTTTCCAAGAAAAACAAAACATCTCTCAGCATACTTATCTTTTATGGGAATATCATAACTTTCTTTTTACCTGCACTAACACAGGAATGCTGAGTAAATGTTGATAAATATGTCCCAATGGTTCATAAAATTTTGTATTATGTTGATGCTAGACAAACCAAACATGAGTATTCATAGACAGTCTTACAGGTTTAAATTAATTAGATGTCATTTTCTATCATTGGCATGCAAATACATCAAATGCTATGAAAAGTGTTGTATTATTTTTTAATTCCATGTCATCATTTTCTCTGACTTGCAGTAAAACAAATCGCCACAAGAGGGCCATGTTGGGATTGTTTTGATAAAAAATATAGACGATGGCGCATGCGTAGAAGCGTACTTGCCGCTGTCATCTGAGGACACGTGAGGTAACCACACATGTTCACGTTGTTCTCGCGCACATGGAAACCCTGTGCCGTGTCACTTATTCGCCTTTTCACAAAAGCACTACGACACAATCGGCAAGCAACGATCGCCCACTTTTACCGGTGCTAGTTACTGGTCTGAGAAGCGAGGTGACGGGGAGGGGGTGGATCACCGGCTTCTCTTAAATCTCAGAGAGCACGGAGTTCATGTGTCCGTAAAAGGCGGGCCGATCGAGACGCCTCTCCGGCCGCGTTCGCTTGCTTCCGCGTACAGTATACTTGTGAAGCGATCTATACAGTACATTGCCCTTATTTACTCCCCCCTTGAGCAAGATGTCTGCGTCTTTAAAGCGAAACGTTTCTAGTGAAACAGGGCATGGTGACAGGGTTCTCCATCAACTGCTCGCGTGAGCTGACTTCCACTTCCTGCGCAGGAGGGCACTCGGAGGACGAGGGTGGCCGAGGGAGGCGCGCGACGGGCGGCCACCGAGGAGACACAGTAGCCGACAGAGGACTGGGGAAGGAGAAATCGGTGGGTGAACCGTTTTTCTACCCAACTTCATTCATCATCGTCGCCGGCTGACAGTCAATGGACTAGCAACATATCTGGTAAATATATTTATTTTTTTTCAAATAGAAACTATAGTGAAAATGCATTGACTGCTTTATGTACGTGACGCAGAGATTGTGTCTCATTTGAATGTGCTGACATGACACTGCGGTGCTGCGTTCGAGTTTCAAAAGTCATTTCAAAATGGTTGCCTCTTGTTCTAATATTTTGTCAAGATGTTGTCATACTTAAACCATACGTGACCACGAGGAGGAAATTGCCTTGTCAGAAAAAAAGAAGAAAAAAGTTGCGTCAAAGCAAAGTCAAAACAAAACCAATTTCTCCACCCACAATCAAGCTATTGTGGCGTGGGAGTCCTGCGATACTCTGGAGAGCTGATTTCCCTACTTTTCATACTGCAGTGAACACATCTCTTTAAAGGGTTGCTTTTATGTGCAACTGTACAACTGTACAAGTGCATTATTGGTGAGAAAGATTAAAATGTAACTTTGTGTTGGGAGCTCTCCTGTCTTGAACTCTTACATAATTGCATATATTTTATTATACTATGTTATGCATAGGTATATGTGTAACATGTATATGTATAAATTGTATATGCATGCATGTATGTATAAAATGTATATGTATGCATGTACATGTATAAGATGTATGTGCATGCATGTATATGTATAAAATGTATATGCATGCATGTATATGTAAAATGTATATGCATGCATGTATGTATAAAATGTATATGCATGCATGTATATGTATAACATGTATTTATATGCATATGAATGTGTATAACATGTATATGCATATGTATATGTGTAACATGTATATGTATAACATGTATATGTGTGTGTGTATGTTTATGTTAACGTGTACATATACAAAATCTGCACAAAGGTCAAAGGAAAAGGCAAGAATGGATTCTTGGGTTTGCTTAAAAGTTAAGTCATGGAATTTTCTTTCACGTGAGATCAAGGATGGTACCAAATTTCATTTTTTTCCCCCAAAATTTAGTTATCTTTCATAGCACCTGTGTTATCCTACTCATTGGTAATCTGTTGTTTCATATTGTCAGTTTTTTTTCTTCTAGGGAGGAAGCTCTCAACTGCCATTTGCTCAAAGTGAAAAAATACAGCACCAATTTTCACATTTTGACATTGTTTTAGCTAAATATGAACATTCTTTCTAAAAATATAATTGTAATTCTTTTAAAATGGAATATTCTATTCTAATTCAAGATTTCAATTTTAATTAAGTTTTCTATTCCAGTTTTACTAAATTTACTTTAACAAAAAATAGAATGAAAAATATTATTATTAAATATAATGGATTTTTTGGGTAGCTATTTTCCCCTTTTAAATTAATTGTGCTGATATATAACAAGTGCCCACTAAAAGCAGTTGTTTTCTTTAGCTGGTCACCTAAAATACTCTGGAAATGGAATGTTGCTCTTGTAATATTGATGAAGCCTTTGGACAAGTTTTGGTACTGTCGGAATTTGGAGCGATAGTTCAGCTGAGTGTTTTTTAGATTTTTTTTCTCCATTCCACGTGATAGATGACATGTTATACGGTATAATGCAGACGCACAGGCGTCTTTACTGTTTATGGTTAACACACACGGTCTTACACATAGACATGCAAGCGCACACACAAATAAGTTCATGTGCTTTCTTGTCTCCTTTCTTGCAAAACCTTTCATTGCCTGGCGCTCCTCCAGAGGGTCGTGACGACTCTCGGCAGCTGTATTTGTGTGTGCGTTGGCTCGTGTGTGTGCTTGTGTGCTAACCATGTCCCGAGATGCCCTTCCTCCATAGGCCTCACACTATACAGCATTCCACAAGGGGGCCCGGGGAGAGGAGGAAAAAGAGGAGGGTTGGTGGGTCGATGGAAGAGGGGAGTGTCAAGGAGAAACTATGGCAGGACTTTTCAAACCCATTTCAGGCTGGAAAATGCTACTGAAAAGCACAGAAGAAAATTATTAGAAAAAAAATATCAGGTCGATTAGTAGTGTGTTTACGGATGTGGTAGACATTTCCATGATTTTCAATGTTTGTCTTCCACTTTAAACATTCAAATTCCACTGTAAAAAATTCCCAAGTACATGAAAAGCTGCATGCAAGCTCGGATGCAAACTGGCAACATAGAGGGGGAAACAACAGTGATAAATGAGTAGAAAGATGTTTTTCTCTCCCCATTTGTGTTGTCAACACCCAATATTCAATGTAACCATCCCACAGAAAAGAAACATTGTCTTGGAATTATCAATAAAATAACTAGTAGCAAGATTTCTATTTTATCATAAACACAACAAAACAAAAAGGGAAACAAACCCCAACACAAAGCTTCTCCAGTGCAAGATTTTGTACAAAAAAAATGGCTGGCTCGAGAGGTGACTATGTAGTTCCCTTCAAAAAGAGTGGATTCAGCCAAAGCATGTTCTCTGTCCGTGCCACACATACCTGGAACTTAATACCAATGAACATGTGAACTCAATGCTAATTAACATGTGAACTCCATCTCTGAACCTTTTTGCCAATCATCTTAAAGCCTGCCTTTTAGACTAACAAAATTTTGATTACAACGCTGTCTAAAACTGTGCTATGTGTGTGTCTAGTATGTGTCATCGTTTATCTTCAACCTCCACAAAGGACTAAAGATGGAAATTTGCTCCTCGGCTACAATATTACATATTTACATATATATATGTTCATTAACATGAATATAAATATGTTCATTAATATGTGCTGTCCCTTATTAAATAAATCAAACTCGAATCATCAGTAATGAAACAATTAAAATTCATAAAATCTATCTCCTAGACCTACTATTTATTATAATATGCTGTACTTTTAATTAGACAATTTATTACGACGTTACAACAATGAGGGAAGTGTTTTCAATAGCAATTTCCTTCTTTTACTACCAACCACAAGCACATTCACAGTGACCTGGGCTGGCATTGAATGAGTTAACTTAGAGATAACTTTTGACTAGTCATCCACATCAATGTGAAGTCATCATAAAGTGTTTATATGTCTTAGTTTAAATTTATGATCATGTTTGTGTTAGCCATTTTTCCTTTCTGAGACGCAGCGCTGACTCACCATGGATAGCATGTGATACGCAGCAGCAGGCGTACGCCACACTCTCATACAATAGTCTTGTATTTCCTTGGCAAGTGTACGTGTGTGACGTGTGTGTTTCCTTGGCATGTGCGTAGGTGTGTGCATGTGTGTTGGTGGTAGTGTAAAGTGTTAGTGGGTGTGTGCCGGGGCTTGTCGATGGCTGCGACTCAACTGCAAAGTCCTCCCACTTGTCTTCGTTTTCAAGTCAGCGTCGCAGAATGCACTATCTAGCTATGAATGCACTGTGTAGGTGTAGGATAAAATGTCTTTCCACATTGTACATCTATTCTTTCCAGGTGCCCAAAGGGCTTTTAGAACAATGACATCTCATTAGATTGTACCCAGTAAAGCCACCCGTGAGTGTTTAATTAAAATATTGTTGTCACAGTGTGGCACGGAATGATGGTAATGATTTAAGCGTGAAATTACATTCAAGTACTTAAAAGTAGTACTTTTAATTCTAAACTACAAGCACTTCTCTCCTTTCACAACTTAGACCTGGTGTCGTAATATCATTTTGTCAAAATATTTTATGAATCACTTTTGAAAACCTGTTTTAGGCAAATGAACCTGTATTAACCTTATCTTGTTTGCTCAAATGTCTAATACGGAGTATGACTTCATTTATGACAAAGCCAAAAGATCTTGTGCCGATAAGTTTTAAGGTGGATATACACAATGAAACATATAGTCCACTTGGTTTCTGCCCTACCAATCAGTTGTGAAATTAATTTCTCTCACTTCTAATCACATGGCGCATATAGACAACATTTAACACATCTTGAAGCGACCCTTGCCAGAACCACAGCATTTCCGCTCTTCTTTGAATCTATCAGTTGACACGTTCTGTATTCCAGGAAAGTAATTGCACTCTATTTGAATTCGGGAAACCAGAGTACCTGGAGAAAACCTACACAAACCCATGCAAGCGTCACACAGGAAGGTCGGAAATCACCGGGGATTGAACCCTTGATCTCAGAAGAGAAAAAAATGGATTAAAAAATTACAGTTATTGATTTAAAAGGGGGAAAATCTGGAAATTTAATATAGATCTATACTCTTCATTTTAATTTGATCCTAAAATAGTAAGTCAGCACTCATGATTTACTACTTTCCCGGGCCACACAAAATGATGTGGTGGGCCAGATTTTGCCCCCGGGCCGCCACTTTGACACATATGAGCTATATTATAAAATACAAGAATTAATTCCTAAAATCAATTTATCATGCAGGCTGGGAATGCTGGTAAATTCTTTAATTTTATTTTAAGTTAACGGCAAGACTGATTGCTACATGCTGAAAAACTTGTTACAAATGCTTCCACGCAATCTCTATGTATGTTTGTATCAGCTCTCTGTTAAGTGACATGTTTTGCCATTGGCGTGATGCCAAGCTAGCGCGATCACATGGCACGAAATGTCGTGCCTGCATTTGTGTTGCACATTCGTGTTCATTCCATTCGCGACTGGCTGCAGGAATGGAAGGACGGGGGAGACAAGTGGAGGAGGTGGAGGGGGGAGTGTGCGTTTGTGCACTTGGGGTCGATTGTTACAAGTATTTTCAGCATGAATAGGCAGCATGTAGCATGCGTTCATGCCAAAACAAGTCATGAGATTGTCCTCAAACAGGACGGAAAATTAGATTTTGACACTTAATGACATTTGAAAGTCCAACTAATGTGCCTTCAAATTTAAAATGCGTTTAAAAAATACTTAAATAAACGACATCAATCTTCAGTAGCCTAATTTCCTTGTCTTGTGACCTCTTTTAAATCTTCAGGCATTTGCTGTGCTGTGGATGGGATGATATGTATTATATGGTGGCTAAGGAGTGCATGGCGAATGCATAGTCTAAATGTTTTGTTAAAGAAAAACAACAACAATTGAAATTGTTTTTTATTTATGTATTCAAGAACAAAGCATAGGCAAACACAACCAACATGCCCTCAAATGCCTTCAAATCAACAGGAATTCTCAATAAGAAGTTGCCCCCCGAAATTTACAAAAAGCATCCTAGGTGTTTGCAATTTCTCCCAAAATATGTGCCAGTTGATGCACAACTTTTTATTCCATTTTAATTTGGTCTTAGGGGCATCCATTATTCGTAAAGTATTGATAGTTGCCCCACATGTTGTCCACAACAACAATTAGTATCCCTGCGGCATGCAGCAGTAATACAGTTGTTTATAACTAAATGTTCATCTAAATATCCATCTTGTCTTACAAGTCCTTATAGCAAACAAGAGAGTCATCTGACTCGGCACATTTCCTTGCATCTTTCTAGCTGCAGTGAGTCGACGACTCCCAGTGAAAGTCAAACCTATAATTTGGAACGAAATGCCCGCAGACACGCACAAAGGCAAGAAAATAAAAGCCTTGGCCTTAGTCTTCAAGACATCAAGTTGGCAGCACATATTAGCATGCTTGAATGGCATTTTTCATTGCAGCCCACCTCAATTTTCCAGGCTCTTTTGCCACGCGCCGTGCATAATTTAATTGCCGCAAACTTTAAGCCTCTCTCAAGGCCCGTGCTGGTAAACAGAGGCTGCAAATTAACGTCTAAAGTAATAAGCGAGGGGAGCTAATTGACAAAGATGCCTCCTATACATACTCCTCCTTCGAGCGACCCCATGGAGAGTGTCGGTTATAGAAAGCTATTCCCATTACTGCAGTCTCCAATGTCATCCACTCTGTTCCTTTTTCTGAGCGTGACTTTGCGCCTTGGTGGTTCACCGGTTCGGATGTTGACCCAGATGTTATTTTTTTTATATATATATATATATATGGTCCCGCACCTGCTCTTATTTCGCACAGCCTTGTGCACAGAACGTGTGGGTGTGAGCAAGTGCAATCGAGAGATTTAAGGCAGTCCTCCCTTGGTCATTATGATGGCAAAGCATACACGCTCAGGACATGGACAGACCAATCAAATGCATTGTTTACCCCTTAGTGTGACGATGAGTTGTTCAGAGGAACTTTGCCAGTAGTTTGAGTGGGATTGTGTGAGGTAGGCAGGAGGTGTTTATGCAGGTTTTATGGAAGTGCATCATGCTCTGTTTTAGTATAAGGGTTTCATTATGCAAGTGGAATCAAATGTAAAGAGAAGAAAATAGGTTGGTGCACTCTTTTCCTATGGTTATGGTATGCATTAGGGTTGTCTAAAGTATCCATAAATATTGATTAATGTCGTGCCCGCTAAAATGATGTCATTTTACTAAGAAATACTGATACTGTGCTACATAACTGTACTTTTTGAGATCTTGTTTTTAACCTCTAGTTACCCTACCCAAGGAGGCCGCCAGCTACATACACAGCTGATTTGTTTTTTTACAAAAGGAACATTTGTCCTGATAATTGACATCCTTTTGCTGTAAATTTCTAGGAGTTTAACACCCATAGACATCAGATCCATTTAAAGTGGGTAAGTAGCATAGAATCAATGGGTTGGAGGTCTCTCAGCAAATTTCATTGCACTGGCATTTAGTTATTAAAAACTCATGAATATTCTCTATGATCTAGGTTTTTTTCTAGATAATAAATTGATTGCAATTGGACTTTTCTGGTTGTGAAAGAAGACATTTCGCCTGTTATACGAGTTTGATTCATTTAATAAAGGACAGCATATATTAATGAACATATTTATATTCACGTTAATGGACATATATATGTAAATATGTAAGATTGTAGCCGTGGGCTATTATTTTCCATCAGTAGTCCCTTTAAAGTGGAGTGGACTACGTCAGTTCATGCAACGGCTTAACGAGAACAGTACCAGTCTATTCTATGTTCTATCTCAAGGGATTCTTATGCATCACTCATAACCCGTGATTTCATATTTAGGCTGAAGCTCTTAAAGGGTTCAGTCATAATTCAGTGTTTCAAGTTAATGGATGCCCCAGGACACATGGGCATAGAATGTGGATTCATTTTATTTTCTCTGTGAACATCATTTGCTGTGTTTTATAAACATGTATGATTAGCAGGCCATATCTGAAGATTTTAATCTACTCCAAAACACCTCGATCTGATAATATCTCTTGGCCAAGCTCATTCTATGTTTCTAATATTGTTCAATTCATCTTTTAGATGTCATCATGTACACATAGCACAGTTTTAGACAGCGTTGTGATCGTAATTTTTGTTCGTCTAACAACCAGGCTTTAAGATGATTGAAGAGGCTCAGAGACGAGAGTTCACATATGTTAATTGGTATTGAGTTCCAGGTATGTGAGGCACGGACACTGACTGAATGCACTCTTTTTGAAGGGAACTACAAAGTCACCTGGTGAAAGAATAACATTTGTAAAAACTAAAGTTAGGAAAAAAGAGGGAAGAAATCGACTTAACAAACTACTTGTACATCTGGGGAGAAACATTACTCTAAAAATGTAACAAATAAATAATAAAAAATCAAAACAACATACCCAGCCAGGAATTTTCTTAACAATAGAACCCTTTCCCAGAAGCTCTGTAGCTTGTCAAAATGCTGTTTGCCAAATTCCAGTCCTGATTCATTTTTTTTCTCCATACTTGTCAATTGCCAATTCCTCACTAGTCGCTATAATGTACACTGCCTTCTTATAAATATGGAGTAGACTCAGTTATGTTCTAGATCATTTTTGCTGCATCAAGCATATATATGTAATATGCTTTAATGACCTATTCTTGTACAAAATCCTACTAAATCAACTATCAAGACCACTACCTAGAATTAGAAGACCACTTTGTTCCTTAGTACCGTAGTGTCAATCAACTTCAAGATGCCCAACCTCCATAGTGGGCATATTTGTTAAGCAAGTGTGATTTTTTTCAAAACTTAAGCATAATTCAGGAGGACAATGAAGCTCAGGAGGGAATGGTGGGAGGCACTTTAAGAAAGCGGCCTGTTTTGACTGTTTGATGAGGTCTCTCACTGAGACAAACAAGCTGTGTTTACCCGGGTCATTTAGGTCTCTTTGCCGTGTACTGAGGTTATCCAAGGTGACATGTCATTTGAGCACATGTACACGCCGGAGTCAGTTCACAGCAATGAGTTCCAGTAGGCGGGATCTGAAAGTAGGTGTGTTCTGAAAATAAGTGCGTATGTATAGTCTCTTCACAGCTTTTTAATGATATCTTAACACTAGACTCCATTGTGTTTTTAACGTCATGAGGCTTTTTTTTCCCTTCACCTAATATGACGCACTGTGATTTTTTTGTTTTTCTTCTCGGGCCCCATCAAAGCCGTGCAGTGTAGTTGCTCGGTGTGCTTGCGTGTACGTGAAGATGTTTGACCCGACATATGAGACAGTGGAGAACTGATGCGGAAAGTGTCCTCATTTGGCATGTTCCTCTGGTGGCAGTGTTGAGCCACTGGAATATCACGCATGTGTCAGCTCTGGAACAGCAATGTGACGCCAGTGTTACCTCTCTGCCGAATGAGAGGCTACTTTATTTGTCTAGTTTGTTGATTGGAATGAGCATTTAAACTGGAAGATCTGGCCGTGAATGCTCATCTTTCAGCGCCATTGACGATGCTAGATGTTAAAATCCTTTTTGACTGATGTCAAACCAACACTGAGTAACTTTCTGTTTTTGGTGGCAAAATACTATCTTGTAAAAAGGCAACACCTTTGTAGTTTTTGTGTAATCAAACTGCCACATTTGTATACATCTAGATTGAATATTTTATGATTTTTTTCAATTCTGAAACCAATATTTTTCAAAATTTTGTAGACCAGTGTTTTTTGGCTCCAAGTGTATTGATTGTAAATTCCTCAATAGAAAATCAATTGATCCAGCATCCTTATTCCCAATCTTAATCTTCCATTTTTGCTAAATATGAGAAGTTAAGATCAGGGTATGGCTGAATTATTTTTCCTAATGACACACTTGTAAAAATAGCAGTCATAGGAATTAGAAATTTTCCAATCCTAATCTTAGTAGTCCATCAAGGACATTAAAGGGTTATGTCTAAATAAACCGGAATCACAGTCAAAAAAAAGATGATGGCAGCCCGACATGTTACACAATTGTTCCAATTTCAAAAACAATTAATTGCTGCTTAAATATAGCATAATTAATCATTAGAATCGATGATAAAATGTCTAACAATGGTCTGAGAAGCAACCTTTGCAGGACCCCGTTTTTTTGGGGGGGGCTCTTCTGATGCACAGAGCATTAATTTTGATATACAGAGCAAAGCTATCAAAATGAAAGTCGGCAGAGTTGATAAAAAAAGCGAAATATAATAAAGTAAATGCATCCATGTGATGTGCATAAATAGACCATGTGATAGCCCAGCAACAGTCACGCTTTAAATCCGTTATATTGGCATCCGCACATAGCCGCCATATGACTTTGCCTGTGTCTAAAACATAACAGGATTGTACATTTTTTTTATACCAGCCTGAGGGTCTTAATTTCACGCTGGCATGAGCCAGCAGATCATTGATTTGATGGGCTGAACTAATAAAAAAAATAAAGAAAAGTTGGATTTTTAGACATTTTCTTCCATGTAAAAGAACTAAGAAAAAGAAACGGTTGATTGAGGACAAGGCAACGGTGTCACGTTAGGACGACTACTGAAATTTTGAAACGTGATACTTGAAAACCAAATTGTAACTTTTAAAATATGTCTTATCACTTGTAAAAATTCAATCCATTTGAACTGGGAGGGCTGATTAGCCCCATCAGCCCTGGCAGCAACTGGGTGAACTGAAACCGCTCCTAATAATTGTCTAATTATTTCCTGAATTCAGTTTTAATTAAGCCATAGCTTGTTTGGCTCAAAATGAGTTCTAGCATCTGTTTTTGACAAAAAAAGATTGGGGCATGTTGGCAACCTTACATGGCCTTTTAAAAAGAAAAAAACCCAAATTCAAGACAACGTTGGCCTGCAGAGTGTCACAGGCTGTCTGTCCCACGATATGTGATAATTCAATTCAGTTTTACAGGACATCTCCATCTTTGACACGCGTTCTGTATTTGTTCCAAAGATAATTACATTTTTGCGCTGCGTGAGATGCTGAGAGAAAATGCAAAAAATCGGCATGAAATAGGAAGTTGACCAATACAGATTGGATTTTCTTGAAGAGACAAAACACAGAATAGAGTTGAGCTCATATTATTTATTACTCAGAGATGTCCGTCTGTTTATGACGCCACCAGCAGACTTTTTAAATTTACAAATAGCATCTAATTTCCAAAAATGCTGCCATTGATGCAATCTAATGGAGGTCTGGTGGAGAATGGATGAGTATAATCAAAGATTTTGTTCTGATCCATGGTTAGGGAATCATTATTATTTCAATATATTGTGAAATATAATCATTATCGTGAGTTTGTGTTGCAAATCCTATTGGGAGTTACCCAGAGGTCTCCATGGCTACTTATAATCAGTAGCAGTCCTGAACATTTTTGGGCTGTTTTTTGGCGGTCTTTTTACGACATTTTAGACTTCTTTCTTCTGTCTTCGCTGCCATAAAGACGTGATTAATAGACAGTCATTTCTACAGAGTCAACTGAATTTTTCAGCAATCAATAATTGATGATTACCATATCCTGTGCAAGTCTTTGTTACTTCACTTTGATTACATTTTATTATTCTTTGGGAATGTTTTATTCATTGATTCAGCATTTTTACTATAGTTGTTGTTTTAGGTAAGTCTTTATGATCTGGCCTTATGTATTTTGTAATGCAAAAAGTTGAGATGTGCTGAATATGCTTATTATAGTTGGGACTCAATTTGGGGCCACTAGTGATTTGCTTCTTCATTTCTTAGCTGGTTGGGTTTTGTGACTTTATTGTTAATATTTGTGTTTGTATATGATCCAATAAAAACTGCATGTAGTGTTTTGGTGATGGTAATCCATATTGGCATGTAGAAATGTAGTAAGATGCGTTCTTTTAAGTTAGTTGCTGCTAGAAAAGATGTAGTATTTTTTTTCTGTCTGATTCAGTTGTGTATCAGCACATTTCATGTGATGTCGTCAGTTACCCTGTCAGCTACGACAAAGAACTACGTATGCTCAAACCCTTTTCATGCCTTGAAAGCTTCTAATACAATTACTGTTTCTCCAAGTTCATTGTACACTTTTCAAAAGGCTTGAAGGCTTGCAGTTCAGCAGATTTCTGGAATGTTTGGTGCGACTAGCTCTCTTTTAGCTTCTCATTTGGGATAAGGTTAGGACTTTTGACGTGGCTACTCCACATTCTTCTTCTGAATCTATTGTGTTGTCGATTTGCTTCTCTGTTTTGGATCATTGCCCTTTCGTGAAATCCATCTTCATTCGAGCCTCAACTGTTGGACAGATGGCCTCAAGTTATTCTCCAAACTTGTGAATATATTTCTCATTTGATGATAGCAACATTTCCAGACATTGTAGTAAAGCATTCCCACAATACCACTGTGCTTGTTTTACTATGCTTGAAACATTGGATAAATATTTCATGTTGCTGTATTGTGCGGTTTGTCCTCCCCGGGTGGCGTTGAGTGCTCCTCACCTGTTCAAATCTGTCCAAAGAGTTTTCAAGTAGTTTGGAATTCCAGATATGCTACAGTCAAACCTTTTTTTCACGTTTCGGTGAGTTGGTTTGGCAACAAATGTTGGGAGTTGAGTTCTATTTTTTTTTTTAAATCACAACTTTAGAAGTTTGGCTTGAAATATAAGCAATACCTATAATGAATAGGTCATATTAATATAACAACATAAAGGTTTCACATCTGCATTGTACTACGGAATATATATACACACACACGTATATACACATATATACACACGCATATATACATACACATAAATACACACGTATATACACACATATACACATATATACACACATATACACATATACACACACATATATATACACATATATACACACATATATACACACACATATATACACATATATATACACATTAATATACACACATATATACACATATACACACATATATATGCCCATATATACACACATATATACACACACATATATATACACACATATACACACATATATACACACACACACATATATTCCTTGAAACAAAACAATCACAGCGCTTTGTCTTTTACTTTGATATTGTCGTCAGAGCCATTTTGCGACTTCTTGCCAACCAACGCCGAAAATATGTCAACAAAGACCCTTTTATAGGCTGTATTTCCAAAGCATATCAATGCATTTTCCCTGCGGGCCCCTCTTTGTCAGCGTCACCTTTCTTCGTCACCCACCCTCCCTCCTCTTCCTCTAAATGTCTTCTCCCTACGACTGTGATTTTGCAACTTCATACTTGTTCTGTTTGCGTTTCTCACACGCACACTCTTTCGCTCCTTGCCTCTTTTGTTCATGTATTCTACTCGCGGCTGTTCAGTTATTTTTCTTTCCATCTCTTGAGCCCGGACAGTGGACATAAGTCACCCGTAGATATAGAATGGAGGTCGCTGCAGGTGTCTGTGCTTCTTGAGACATTAGTCGCTGCCACTGCTGTTTGTTTGTTTGTTTGTTTGTTTACCTCCCGCAGCCACTTGGAGTCCATTTGCCTTTGCCTCGAGGGATGAAACACACACACACACACAGAAAAATGCACGCACGATGAAAACATGCATCAGTCCTTCTCAGGTTTCATTATGGCAGAGGCATTGTGAATCAGTATCAAAGGTGGAATATAGAGGCCCATTGTAGTTTTTATAGTTTTTAAAATTCCTCTGAGGGTCGTGTTGAAGTTGTGAAAAAGTATGATTTAATGAGGCAGTGGGCCGGGCCAATTGGTTAGCACATCTGCCTCACAGTTGAGTTCTTGGGTTCAAGTCTTTTCTTTAGTTTCATGGTTTGGAATTTGGATGTTCACCTGGTGCTTATGTTGGTTTTCTATGGGTACTATGGGTTTATGGAAAATTAAATTATACATAAATGTGAATTTAACTGCCTCCTTAGAACCTTACTGAGGACGAACGCTATAGGCAATTGAGTTTGAGTTTGATTTATTTAATAAAGGACAGCACATATTAATGAACATATTTATATTCATGTTAATGAACATATATATGTAAATATGTAAGATTGTAGCCAAGGGCTAATTTCCATATTTTAGTCCCTTGTGTAGGTTGAAGATAAACGGTTTTAGACAGCATTGTGATGGCAATTTTGTTCGTCCATCAACGTCAATGGCAGCAAGTGAGTTAGATGAGAGGCTTTCTAATGGGTTAAAACAAAACATTTTGTGAGGGAATGTTTGCATTTGTAAAGCTAGACAAGAAAATGGCTTGTGCAATAAATCTCATATGCTGACCTCTTTTTCCAAGTGTTGTTCGAGCATGAGCATCAAAGCGGACATTCTTGAAAATCTAAATGCACACGTCAGTCTAGACATTTTTAAGCGCAGTGTACTTTATGATCCTTGAAAAATACAAGGGGACCATTACAAGCAAAAGGAATTTTATCTTGTGAGATCACTGTAAGTGACCAAAAGCAGGATGTTAATCTCAGATAGGGACCAACTTTTGTTAAGCCTCTTTGGTCCTATTTTGCTTTAACAGCCACAACCCAAATGCTGTGTTCACGCTGAAAAGGGACCAAAATCCCAATTCTTTTGTTTACAGCCACTTTAATATTTATGATTGCATTTAACGGACGATAAAAGTTTAAGGTTACGCATCATCTAACCAGGCTGCAATATAAAGTTAACAGTCCATTTTCCTACCTGGAATCTTTTTTCTGCGCACTTGTTACATTGCAGTTTGGTGCTTTGAGTGGAGAGCTAATACACAAATGGACCCACTGCAGATCACTTCATTGCTGATAGGAATATAACTGCACGAATCATGTGTGTAAGTGTATGTATGTACATGTATATCTATATGTATATGTACATGCATATGTACATGCAGATGTACATGTATATCTACATGCAGATGTACATGTATATGTACATGTATATGTACATGTATATGTACATGTATATGTACATGTATATGTACATGTATATGTACATGTATATGTACATGTATATGTACATGTATATGTACATGTATATGTACATGTATATGTACATGTATATGTACATGTATATGTACATGTATATGTACATGTATATGTACATGTATATGTACATGTATATGTACATGTATATGTACATGTATATGTACATGTATATGTACATGTATATGTACATGTACATGTACATGTATATGTACATGTACATGTACATGTACATGTACATGTACATGTATATGTACATGTACATGTATATGTACATGTATATGTACATGTATATGTACATGTATATGTACATGCATATGTACATGTACATGTACATGTACATGTACATGTACATGTACATGTACATGCGCATGTACATGCGCATGTACATGTGCATGTACATGTACATGTGCATGTACATGTGTAGATATATATGTATACATAAAAACATATATAAAGGTGTTTTTGGAATGTGTGAGGAAATCGGAGTACCCGGAGTAAACCCACTCACACAGAAAGGCTGGGATTGAACCCTTGCTCTCACAACTTCACCCAGCGATGTCTATACTTCACAAGTGATGTACTGTGAACAGTGATAAGCAACCTCTCTAGCTTTTTCTCTCCCTCTCGACATCCCATAATGATACTCAAACAGGCAGACAGCCGCTCAGTCCCCATTGGCGGAAGCGTTGCCAGGGAGCGTTGTCGGCTCAACGTGGATAGAATCTGTTGTCTGGTACAACTGCAGGATCTGAATATCTATATTAGGGCCATTGTTTGCATTGACAGTGTATAGACGGGGGAATAGAAACAACATCAGTTTTTTTTATGCTTGAAAAGCTTTTAACTATAAGTATTGCAAGTTTGTCTGTATCAGCACTTTTGTACAACTGTAGTGCATTGGACCCAAAGCTGTTTCTTATACAGTATTTTGGTTACATTATGCAATATTAAAAAGCAAACAAACCAAGAAAGTTTTGTGAACATTTTTGCTTTGTTGATTCTAATAACATCCTTGATAGTCAAAATAACGCCGCAATGGCAGTTTTTTTTTCTTTGGGTGTAGGTACTGTCAACTGTTCTCACCGTTTTTCATTATATTGTACATTTACAGCCAAATATTCATTGCATAACAGTCAACTAATTGCTATATTAATCTGCGATTAGTCTGCTAGAAAAGTAATCTGCAAATATTATACATCGTAGAGTTATGCCATTGCAACAATTTGTTTTCTATCCAACAATTTGCAGTCATTTTGAGTGTGGGCATAGCTTTTAGTAAATGAGTGTAGCAATTCTGCAAATTTTAGATCAAATCAATATCTTTAGTTGTATTTTCCCTCAATTGTATAATTGTTTTTAGTATGTAGTGCAACAGAAAAGGGTGTACTTGGTTTACAAGTTTCAGAACCTTGTTAAATTTTCTTTCAGTTCATTTGATGCGGAAAGTGTTCAGGTCCTTAATGGTTAGTGTTGTGGCAGTAAGGTGAGAATAATTGCCACTTGAAATAATCACCCTATCTAATGGCGCACTGCCACCTCCTACGATGAACCTGCGAGTGTCGAACATGTTTATCGTAAACTTGCCCTTGAGACAGGGATCAATCATTCAGGGAATGTCAATCACTCTAATTTAAGTAAAGCAGTAAAAAGATTTGGAAAAGTGACTCTTTGAAGTAACATCAGAGAGAAAACTACCTCATTTTTACTTATGATGCCTCCTCAGTTGCAAGACTAATACTTATTTGACCAATGTTGGACAAAACTTCTTAATGATTGCAAAGTTGTATCTCATAACAGCATTGAAATAATAATGTTACCTTGAATTGGTTAGGTGGAGGGCGCTGTTTCTTTTGACATCCAGTTTTTTTGCAAGCATATTTTGTAAATTGGATGGCCTTCCTTCTCTAAGCAATGTTTGGCAGTTTGCATTTTTCTTTTGTCCCTGAAAAATTCCAATTCATTTTCTACAGCAGAGAAAGTTAAGTTCAGGGATGTTCATTTTGTTTGGCTGTCATTTATGACTCCTAGACTGGGAAACTCATTAAATATCTAAGATTGAAAATGTCTGTTTTTTAAATCTTTTTTTATGCTTTTGAACCATTACCATAGTTTACATTCTTATCTCTATATACAGATATTTGACAAAAACATTTGATTTCTCAAAAATATCTTTATTAACCATCAAGATACTGAGTTGGTCCCTCCTACTTCATCTATGTTGACCTTTATGACCTTTAAAGTGGAGGCAGATCCCACAAATGTTCGTCCTTATGATTTCTGCGGGAGTCTGAAACCATAAAACACTTAATTTTAAAAAATTATACATGCAAAGAAATAAAAAACTCCACATTGAGTTCTAAGCTCGCTGCAGATAGTCCTTTTAAATTTCCCCATAGTTTCTGATCAACTCAGGGCTATTGGCAATCAGCACTAACCTTAGCCTCGTAGCTTTGTTATAACACACTATCATCCTCTAAAATTCTTTCAAATCCATCCAACCACCCATAGTTAGCTCTTTAATTACGTCAAGCATCAGACAGAGCTTTTGTCGGCAGTCAAGTCCTCTGAGTGCTTGTTGGAAAAAAGTGTTTGGCGCAAGTATAACACCCATCTCGTTATAGCAAACGGATTATATTCATTCTTTTCAAATCTGTCTCAGCACCCATGATTAAACCTAAATTATCTTTTGGAGGAGCACATTGCATCAAAGGAGCCTGATTCGTCTATAAAGTCCCAAGAGTCTCCCCCTATCTTTATTAACGTGAAGAAAAAAATCACCTTCTCGCATAAGAAGCCTTTGGAATGCACATGTCGATGTGGGGAACTGAAGTGCGTTGTCAAAATGGATCTGTCATGCCAATTTGGGGAGACCTTGAACGTACCTAAACTTTGGTTGACAAGATGCCAAAGTGGTAACATTATGAAGAAGTACCAGGCCGGGAAGTGACATAACAAAACGTTATTTTTAAAAAGCAAACATAAAATGGATTGGTCCAAAAGAAAAAAGACAAAGGGTTCAAGTGTAGGACAAAATGTATACGGCTTGTAGTCCAAAAATCACTGCCTGGTTTTCAAAATGACAAATATTCTTAACAAGCCAACAATAACATTTCAAATCTTCATTTGCTGCAAATGTCAAATAAGACAACAGCACATTTGATTTACCTAAATTCAGATTTTTTTTAATGCACGTGTGGCTTCTATCTGATCTATTTGTCTACCCATTTTAATTTAATTCAAATAAGCCTAGACCTGAGCAACAACACTATGCATAGCAACGAAGCTATAAAATCTTCGATTAAAATCCACCAAAGAAAACACTAGTGCGACCTAAAATGGCTAGACGGCCCCCTCCCAAGAAAAGAAAAAAAACAACTCGGTGAAAAGTTTGAAGTGCAAACGCAGGGCGAGAAAATGAGGACACGGAATAAGAGACTGAAGGCGGGGGTGGGGGGTTCTTTTTTTTTCATCTGACATGCTTGGAATTCATATTTAATGCCGACAGTTGGGGTGTTTATGTTGGTGCATGCATACGTGCGCCACTATTCACCCCCTGCATACATTAGTGTGAATATGCGGCTTTGTGTGTGTATGTGCGCATGCTTGTGGCCCGGCCTGTCTGCCTGACTCGACATATTCTCCATCCCTCCCTTCCATTAACACCCCCACCCTCGCTTACCCTCCCTCTCTCTCTTGGCTGGCACGAACATGCATGTCTGTAGAATCTGTACCGTGCGCCAACTTCACTGCAATGCAGCCCTCTGTGCATTAATTGGCAGCGAGACAGCGACTACGTGCTATGCGGGCGAGGAGGGAGAGTGCATAGAAGCCGGGAGGGGTGGGATTTGGCGAGTGGAGGGAGGGGGGGGGGTAACATGAGGACAATCGTCACGGTAACTGATGGATGGACGAGCAGGTTCATGGTGACACGCATACCAACAAACATGAGTGTACAGGGAGATGACGTGACTGCGTCTATAAAAGAACACGGCGAGAGGGAAGCGTGTGCATGTGTGCGTTGTATATGTCCAATTGTATTAGCGGATTTGCTTCTCCTGTCTTTTGTGCCTGCTCGCTCATGTGAGCCTATATGTGCAGTGCAGATATCGGTGTTCAGGCCGAGTTTTTTTTTTTTTTAAAGCTTTAGTCAAAGCTGCTGCTTTTGTGTGAGAACTGTGATTTTTTTTTTTTTTTTGGAAGGTGAGGTTCAGTATAAAATTGTTCCTTTCTTGGAACACAATACAACCTGTCACAATGGTTGACACAATGTTAAAAGGAGTTTGTTCAATTGGCATTTTTTTTCAAACTCTGCAATAATGGGAGTTTTATTTCTTCTGTGCTCGGGGTCAACATGGGGTCAACAACAGTGAAAATCAAAAAAAAAATGTTAGCGTTCATGTCTGGCACATAAGAGTAAGCATTTTTGTACTTTTTTTTTCTAAATCTGGAGACTCTTTGTGTTCTGTTAACAGGGATTGACATCCGATCCATTTGAACTGGGAGAATTGGTTACAGCAAGTACTCCCAGTTGAAATGTTCTTATGAGAAATTCATCAAAGATTAAGCAGGTTTTCTTAATTTCCTTGTTTTCATGAATACTAAGCACTCAATTGTGCCATTCTGCTTCAAGGTCAAGGTGTGGCCATTCTTAATCCTTTAACTGTTTTACTAATCTAGAAAATGAGACCATTTTTAGCACTAATGATGATACAAGCAGCATCTTTTTAATGCGGCTATTTAATCCATGTGGAAGGGATTTCAATTTTATACCCAATTGGACACCTAGTCTTGTGAATTAAGTTAATCTGTTACAGGGTCAAACTAACCAGATCATCTCATTTTTAAGTAACTTTTTAACATCTGGTTCACATCATGGGATCATTTTTCCAATATGAAATAGTGCAGAAAAATGTAAATAATACCCTATGTTTCCCCAAAGTTGGTAAAAAAGGCTGTTGTCAGGCATTTTTTAAAGCCAGTACTATTTAAGCCAATCAAATATGTTTTTTTTTACATTATCTTGCCGTCATGTCTCATATTTGCTATCCAGGATGTGTGGCTACTGGAGAAACAAGTTTTAATGGACCCAGATAGTGACTGCATTTGTTCCGGGTTTTTTTTGTCCATTGTCAGAGCTCTAAATATAGTTTGTTCAACCATCTTTCACATGAAGGTATTGCTTTAATTTAAAAAAAGATTTCCTTTGGTCAACCTCACTAAGTCCAACTGTCCATCTTCAGCCATCTGGCTTTTTATAGTTACAAAAGTGTATAAGACAGTTGTTTAAGATGTAAACAATCAAATGTCGGCTCAAGCAAAGAGACAAACGCAATCGTGTCATATACTTTGCATCAAACCAACTACATCTAAGTTGTTGACGATATTTTCTCTGTGTATGCGTGCGTGTAGGTGTTTGGTAGAAAGGTCTTTGCATGATTCACCAGCAACGCACATTTATGTGAGCCAACTAAGAAAGAAAATAGACCCAAAAAAATAACTATTGTCTGCCACTGACTCTTAAATGACTTTTCAATGATGCATTGTGGCTACTTAAGATGAAAAAGCAGTTGATGGTATTATATACAATGTAAGAAATGACGCATTTTCTCATCGTCTGCGTGTCATACAGGGATTTCAGGAGTTGCATCATTAGATGTGCAAATGATTCGTTGGCCATCCTGAAGTCTTTTTCTCTTTTTTTTTTACATTAGTCATCGTTAGTTTGGCTACTGTTTGTCTTCGTACACCGCTACTCTTAAACCATTCTTGTTTTTGAGAGAAATCTATCTTATTAGTATTACTGTAGTTCACACAATGAAAGCATCAGGCCACATTTTTCACAAATTGGTAACGTGGGTTTGTTATAATTTTATTGTAGAATATTGAGATTGTTTGGTCAATTGGACAATCAAATCCTAATAGTTCAACCAATGCTTTTGGTTTCCTGACAATCTCACAATGTTCTTTGCACAATTTGTATGTGTATGTGTTATACCGCCCCTTGGTGGTCACACTAAAATGAGCAGTACATTGTCTACTAACCAATGGAAGGCACCTGCTGCCATTGACGGTGCTAGACGTCCAATCTATTTGGCACCAGATCTCACTCACTTTTTGTTATTCGTACTGGGAACACCAACTAAAATGGCTACTCCTCTGTTATTTGTGTTCAGTTTACTTACTTAGAAAATTGATTGGTCCCAGAAGTTTCTTCCTAATTTATTTTAATGAGCATAATTCTTCTCCACGTTCTTTAATCCTACCCCTAAACCCTTTAAAAATTATACAAGTATGCAAATTCCCTATCACATATTCATGCAAATATTAAACAACACCACAACAACACAAATCATCATTCCTGCACAATAATTATAATTAATAATGTACACCTTACTTTAAAGCATGTTTTATTCGTTTTCTTTCAGTGCTCTTGCTTTAACTCCATGTTTTGACATCCGAGCGTGCAAACGCAACACCAAAACACCCTCAAGTGGAGGTACATAAGCAAATAAGTTCTTTTTATTCATCTACTGACCATTGAAACTATCACATGAAAGCTCCCATGCAGATAGTCGCTCTCCTCCTTCATCCAGAGGCAAGCTTTGCAGCTCGCCTCAACCTAATTGTCTTTCTCTGCTCGTAGCCTCGTCCTGTCCTCAGATGACTTTCTCCGTCTGTCTCAGCGACAAAGCCTCCAGCCCGTGCCCCTTCCCTTCCCTCCCCTCCTCTTGCTTCCCCTCCCTTCCCCGTTCTTTCCTTTCTCCCCAGCACTGCCCACTTTCTGACGGTCTGTAACTGTAGCTTGCTTTTTCTCTCCCTCCCACTCCCTGCGACGTATAGATACTGCATTGATCCAGCAGCATACCCTCACAGCCTCCCACTCCTTTCATCATTGATTCACGCAGCTTTTCTCTCGCTTTTTCTGTCACACATTACGTGCGTCTGTGCGTGTATCTTTCGCTCTTTCTCTCTGTACCGGCACTTGTTGAATCTTCAGTCTCCGGAGAAGGAGGACCAAGAGATGGGAGGAGAGATCGCGACAGTCAGACAAGGGGGACTTTCGGCTGTACGGCATGGAATACCGACATAGAAAACGGAAAAGTCAGTCATGCTGCAGAGCAAAAGATGGGCTTTTATTAGGGGTGTCACTTTAAAGCGCCCATCAAAGTTGGCTTTTTGGGACGTCGTCTGAGCACGTTTCTCTGCATTAGTGCATGGGAGGGTGATATACTTGCGTTTTTTCCCAGGTGAGTAAGCGCTTACGTGCCAGAATACACACTGCTTTGCCTATGCAGTCCGCGCAGTAGGCGCGCGCGCGTGGGTTTGGCTTTGTGCGTCTCGACGCGCACTTTTTAATGGGTGTGTGTATGGAGTGGGGAAGGGTATGTGAGAAAGGCGGTGACTTTTTTTTGCCTTGTGTTCCTGGAAACTGTTGTGCTGCATTGCTCAATAATGGTCCTGATAGATAGATAGATGTGTGTGCGTGCGTGTGTGTGAAATATATTTTTGATAGCCTGGGTAGGGCTGGGCGATCTAAAGAATCGCATTTTTCCCATATCGTTGGATTGTGATTCTTTTCAACTTGGTTTTCTTCAGTTTCTTTGTTTTTAACTTGTAGTTTTAACCCATTTGGCTCATTTAAAGTTGACCTATTAGAATGTTAACTGTTTAGCAGGTTTGTGACTACTTTTTGGTTATAAAACATTCAAAACCTCAATATTGTGAACTATAATTTGTTTTGTTTTTATAAATTATTGATTATTATTGTACTTTTTAATGTTATTCATGAAGAGGGCTGCCCGTCAGTAGGTGAAAATAACATTTTTAATATTATTCGAGGTCAACATTTAGAACCAAGAATCGACATGGTTGTATTTTAATATTTCAAATATCCTTGTATGCCCAACTTTGTTTTTTTTTACATTAATGGGGCCTTGAAAGTATCTCAGGGCATTAACATAGCAGGAAAAATACATTTGTTACTTTTCTGAGGAGGAAACAAAGGTTAACTGAAAATATGTTGCAGAACTTCTACCATTGTTATTTTGTTTTTATGGCAAACGTTTGATCAAAGCACAAATATTCCAATATTTGCAACAGTAAATTTACTATAACGCTTGCTCATGATGCTGTGTGGTTTGTCCTCAAAGGGCAGTGTAAGACCCATCACAGGAACGTATTTGTCATTGGCCTTATATGAGCGCAGCTCACGGCTCTATTTTTACCCTCAGGGTCCATTCGCAAACATCTTTTCACACCATTTTTTTCCTCACCTCTCATCCTCCTTGTACATTTATCCTTTTTCACAAGCGCGTCTTCCACTGAGAGATAGCACTTAAGCTTGAGCCGATACTAGCTGACTTTGCACAAGAAGCAAAGTTAGTCCGCTTCTTAATTGTTTTTTTTTTGTTTGTTTGTGTGTTACAGATCCCTTCCCTCACTGGTGCTTTTCTGCAGTCCACACAGCAGAGGTTTTCTGGTCCAAATATGTCGCAACTGCTCCATGTCGAGATCCCAAACTTTGGAGCCACAGTGCTAGGCTCCCTGAATGAACAGCGTTTGTTGGGACACTACTGTGATGTCTCCATCCTGGTCAAAGGTGAGGTCATGCTGACATTTTAATAACTATCTTTGTTTTCTCTACTCCTTTAATGGAAAAGTGAATTTATTAATCAAATCATGTGTTCATTAGAATACATCCGACTGTTCCTAACACTCAAAGGCAGCAGACATAACTACTTTGTTTCTGAGATTCCTACTTTAAACACAAATTTGAGTTTACAATAAATCCAATTATAACTACAAAGCTAAATATTAAGAATTGATTGAATCATAGAGCTGAAAAACTGATTTCTCTTTCTCATATGCTCCCATCAAGTCTATCTTCTTAAAAGCACACATTTACAGATATGACTGTATATACCACTACATAATACAACATCACCACCCAGTGATCACAGCCAATAACAATTCCTATTGAATATATTGCTCCACAACTGTGGTCAAGTCTACAAGTCGATTACGACCGACAATAAGGTGGCGGATTAACCCAAATAATTCCCCGAACACAGAAAGGCCCGTATCGAATTAAACTCAATCTCATGATGTTTTTTTTTTCTCCCCCCCAAAATATTTGCTATTTTTTGAAAGCATTGTAGCTCAATTCCCATCAAATCAACCCAAAGGATGCACTCATCTAATATACTATTGTTTCTAAAAATCCAGGCCAGGCGTTTAAAGCTCATCGGGCCGTTCTGGCTGCCAGCAGCCTGTACTTCCGTGACCTCTTCAGCACGTCCACCAAGACCCAATTCGAGTTGCCCTCCTCGGTCACACCGGCGTGTTTCGAGCAGATCCTCTCCTTCTGCTACACGGGCAAGCTGACAATGGCAGCGAGTGAGCAGCTAGTTGTGATGTACACAGCAGGCTACCTTCAGATCCAGCACATCGTGGAACGCGGGATGGACTTGATGTTCAAGGCCAACTCTCCACATTGCGACTCGCAAACCGCCGGAAATCTGGAGGAGACGAGCTCGGAGCCTCAGAGTCCGTGCAATAACGGCAACGGTTTGGCGGTGGCTGCCCTGCTGGCCAACACCGGTTGGTCCCCGTCCCTCCTCATGCCACCGCGCAAGATTAAACTAGAAGGCGGTGAGCCCACTCCCTTGACCATCACAACCACGCAAGGCAAAATCTCGTCCTCTGAGCTGGGAAGCCGCCTAGCCAGGGCCAGTTCGCTCTTTTACACCACAGCTGGGGGGACCACTATCCCTGGCGTGCCTCCTTATCACCTTTTGGGTGCTGGGGGAGGTGGGCCGGCAGGTGGAGCTGCGGGGGAGCGTTCAAGTCCCGGCGAATCCAGTCTGCCCACCACTGACAGTCCCACTTCGTACCAGAATGAGGATGAAGAGTTTGAAGAAGAGCCTTATGACGGAATGGCGGAAGACAGTTTTGGTCATCTCTATGCACGTTCAGCCAACCCCTATGGCGGTGAGAATTTTTACATTTTTATCTTTGTTTTATAAAAAAAAAAAAAAACAGTGCAGCCACCTTTTGTTCTGTCAAAAGTGTCTTTGATTTTTGATAGCCACTGTTTAGTAGCTGTCTTCAAGCCCCAGTTAGCCTGATGGTACATTCCGGAAACTCAGTGTGTCATCCATCAGTGTCTAATAAGACATTTTCATTACACTCTGTGAGGACTTGTGCTAAGTGCAGTATTTTTTTTTTCTCCCGTTGACTTTGGCACATGCCCGACAGAGGAAATTCATTTGATGTCTGGCCAAAATTTCATTGAAGAACTCAGCATGACTTGCAGAAAGACTTTTCGTTTTCTTTTGGAGAGAGACAAAGGGGAGCTGGCATCATAGTATTTGATACACGTTCAGCCCTGTTTTTATATGCACATTTATGATTTCATATATCATTGGTCCTGTGCGGAATTCAAATGCAGCCTTGTTGCTCATTTAACTCTGTCTCTTTTCTTTAGTGGCAGAAAAGCCTGAGATATCGGGCATGCAGCTAGCCTTGGAGAATCGGAATTGCGTGCTGATTCGTCGGGATCTGGTAGCGCTACCCGCCAGCCTCATCAGCCAGATCGGCTACCGATGTCACCCAAAGCTCTACACCGAGGGAGACCCAGGAGAGAAGCTGGAACTGGTTGCTGGTAGGCATTTTGACTGACAACATCATGAGTGACGAGTATGTGGATGGTTGACAATAAGTGCCAGAAGAATTTTTTCTCAGTGTTAAGCGTTCAATTCTATATACCGCCCATATATTTAGTGGTAACTCATCAAAAGTTAGTTACAGAATAGTGAAATGAATGTTCTTTTGTTGAAAAGTTGCTCAATAACTGCTGTTGCTGAGCGTTCCATCAAGTCGGTTAGGTAGTTAGTGGTTTGTCCAAGAAACAGTTATTGTTTACACAATACTTTGTTATGTCAAACATTACAAACAGATGGACTCAAATTCATGACAGTAAACAGAGAAGCCAGTCAACTTTGTTGCAAACATTTGATTATTGTACGAGCCAGCTGAGTTCTATCAAGCGAACTAGAATGAGAAGCTCATGTTACTGATTGTTCTCCATTTTTTTTCAGTGCTTTCAATTGCTTAGGATAAGTCCTACATCCAAATCAAAGTCCATTATTCACAAAGTTTGTTGATTACAGCTAACGCTGGGAGAATTTAAATCCGGTTTGCCAACCCTGAATATTATGAACTCGATGCTCTTTCTTGTGAAACAGTACAAACAAATGGACTCAAAATAGATCATCACAGTCAAAGATGCAAGTTAGTCACAATTAAATGGGTCATGTAAGCATGTCCATTGAAAAAAAATGACCGACATTGTTTGCTTTATTATAATAACTCTGTTGCAGGAGGGCATCAATCCATTTTGAAACCTTTTTTTTATTATTTCTGGCTTTTATTTGCATCAATGTTGTGGGTCAACCATGGATAGCCATTGAGAAGTTGGAGATGCAGCCAACAGTTGCACTTTAACGAAACCAAGCTATCTAGCTTTAAAAGCCTGAGTATATAGATGGTCTTTCAGCATTTTTCAAAAGTACTGTAGTCAGTAAATCATTAATTTTGCAACATCCACAGTAAATGCGTGCTGTGTTCAGCACCCACAACTTTGATCAGGACTCTTGTTGTGTGGAACAATTATTTGGCTTATTTTGTTTCTTATCTGGATTTTAATTCATTCATAGTCCAAAGAAAAGGCTCTTATTTTTAAAATTAATCACAAAGATGACACTGTTTTCATTTCATTAAGTGTACACAGTTAACAAGAAGCATAAAAAATATTTTCTTTGTCGGAACAGTTAAATTCGACCATATATAATGCTCCACACAATAAAAACTGAAATGGGAAAGCTTAATGAGATGACCCATGCACCACATTTGAATGCTTTTGTTCTTCATCACTCACAGGTACACAAGTGTTCATGACTCGAGGTCAGTTAATGAATTGTCATCTGTGTGCCGGAATCAAACACAAGGTCTTGCTGCGCCGTCTGTTGGCGACGTTCTTTGATCGGTAAGACTGCTTTGAAATTGTTTCTTTTGAGTCTGCTAAAAGTCACAATTACATTACATTTGGTTTGTTACTGTGTTTGACGTTGACTTTGGTGGTGAATTGCAGAAACACTCTAGCCAACAGCTGTGGAACTGGTATCCGCTCCTCCACCAGTGACCCCAGCAGGAAACCCCTGGACAGCAGGGTTCTCAATGCTGTCAAACGTAAGTCTTTACTGCAATAATACAACACACACAAGAGTATATTATATACAAAATATCACATCAATTATGACTAATGCTTAAGAATTATAACTAGTATTGAGAATTGACATCGGCAGGTGTAACATTCTGTACCAAGTGTTAATATTTTGACCTACATCAATAAAACATAGAAATAACTAAATAAGATTATTATTTTCTTCATGAGCCTAAATGACTTATGGAATATTATTTGAAAAAAGTACTGCTTTGCTGTCAACTTTTGGCACGTATATACTCATACTAAACCTTTTAAAGGGGATGCCAATTAATCACAGATTTCCGCTATACACAGCAGTATTTTAATATAGTAGGATAGTATTATTGGTTATGAAAAGTCAGCAGAACTTAAAAGTTGAAGTGAACTGCTCTGTAGTTGAAGTACACGTACTATACAAATACAAAGATCTCATCCAGGTTATTACAACTGCTCACAAATAAATATATAGGGAATACGCTAACTATTTACTGGTAAATATTTGGATTGTGTGTATTTTGCAGTCTACTGTCAAAACTTCAACCCTAACTTCAAGGAGAGCGAAATGAATGTGATCGCTGCTGACATGTGCACCAATGCACGGCGTGTCCGTAAGCGCTGGTTGCCCAAGATCAAGTCCATGCTCCCCGACAGCATGGAGGTGTACCGCGCCGGCATGGCCGTGGGCGCCGCCACCCCCGTTCCGGTGGGCCTGAACCTTAGACTAGGCGCCACCCCGCAACAAGTGGCCCTCCCCTTCGAGGCCGACTTCAAAAGCTTTGACCAGAGGCTCTTTCCTGAACGCAAGGACCCCCTGCGGACTCATCCGGCGTTGGCCGACAGCAGCCCGGGCCCCACCGCCGCCGCCGCAGCATCCGAGGGGGACGCGGCGGGAGCCCAAGAGGAACAGGAAGAGGACGAGGACGACGGCGGCGGCTTGGAGAGTGGCGACGCCTCGGCCAATTTGATCCCCAATGGCGGCGGTGGCAGCGACGCGTCCGCCTGCGACGACGTGCCGGCCGAGCAAGAAGCTTTCGGACAAGGCCTGAGGGTGAACGGACAGTGAATGTCGCCTGATCAAGTTCTACTTACCTTTTGCTTGTTCTCCTCCTCTGCCATCTTTCTTCTTCACCCGTACTTCCTACCGCGGCGCAGAAAGCTTGTGATCGTACGCTAAGGGGGCATTTTGGTCACCCGCGTACGCATGCAGAGGCGCTCACGTGCAACCCGCCGCCCTATTGTCGATGCACAAAAAGTGCTCCAAGCAGACGCAGGCATCAATAAGTCACTGTTCTACTCTTTTCAAGAAGTCTTTTCGTTGAATTTCACCTTGACAAATATCGTGACTGCCATACAAATTTTCCCATGCCTGCACTTTATAGACTTTCTCTAAAACAGAAAGCAATTGTTTTATAGATAAAAGTTCACTATTTGGCTCCCTATGACGTACAGATAAGTCCAATATATTTAAGAAGGGAGGGTCGGCAGCCGGTGAATGAATTTGATTCACTGCCCTCCCTTCTAGTTGAAATGAATTGGACGTCAACTTGGGGAAAATTAGAAGGATAAAAAGCCACGATTGAAAATTGTCAATTTCACTGAAAGAGTGAATTACAGGCAAATTTAATACTTTGAATTCATAGATTATATTTCTTTCATCCTTTTTGTGATTGGATATTTCATGGACTTTTTTAAGTCTAATTTGCAATTTGGCATAAAATGTCCTCAGTTGTTTTTTTACACTGATATATTTTTCTTATTTTTGCACATGGGACATGGGTCAATTTTCATTTGACACACAAATTTTGACAATATAACTTGCCTAAAAAGGATTAGGGAATTTATACAGAAAATACCATTTTTATTTGGCTAAACATGTGGTGAGTTAGTAAGAGTGCTGCCATCCCTATGTTTATCAAAAATAATAATATTTAGCTATGACATGTTTAACTTTTACCTAGTTCTGTACAAGTCATAACTAGGCTCAAAGTCTAAGAAGTTTTTTTCCCCTATTTGGACCAAGTTGAAACATTAAGAGTCAATTAAGGGCCACAAATCTTTAAAAAAACGTATCTTATTTTATTCAATGTCATATCAATGTTGAAATAGTTACATTATAATTGCATTTTGACAATTTACTGATTTAACCATGCATTTATAGTCTATTAATGTGACTATGCCTACGTCTGCTTTTGGACCTCACACACACACACACACACACACACACACTGAGTACTTAAAGTATAATTGCTAGCCAACGCATTGAGAAAAAAAAAGAAAATATTCATGCACTGCAGCAATGCTTTTGTAGTACAAAATTATTGTCTTGGGGTAAAAGAACATGCACTAAAATGGTACATTGCATGCCCACGTACCGAGGACGGATGATTTAATGACCGATCTATACAGAACTGAAAGTGTCAAACATGAAAATGACTGTTTAAGGGGTTCATGTTATTAATTGTATTTTCATACTGAGAGCTTAGCTTATACTCAGCTCGATGCGCTCCGTGTGGTCACCTGGGTGTGACCCAGTAGTGGCTTGTGTATGACACAATGCACGGCGCGAGCTATTAGGCCTGCCCAGATTTTTTCCTGAAAAAAAAGCCCTGTTTCACCTTCACGTCCACGCCATCCCTCCTATCTGTACGAGCGGTTAGGGCGGGTCGATCATCGACATGCTGGCTTATGGCATTTGCACTCTTAAAAGACTCATTTTTTTTCAAACTACGTGACTGAATGACCATGAGACTGAACACCGTCAGAATGCGAAGGAAGGCGATATCAAATATGGATTTTAAGAGCTATTTATTTGTCTTACGCACGCGCTTTTTTCTCTTTCCACGCCAATTTAATCCTGCCCTGTGTTAATTTGTCCATGTCCCTAATTAGTGTTGAATTATCATTTTACTACCCTCGCAAAAAAAAAAAGACATAGCAGAGGAATAAGTGTCAGGAAAAATAAGAAAAACAAGGAGGGAAATGCCCTGAATATGTTTGTTTTTTCCCCCAAAAAAAAGATGTGCCATTTGCAAGGTTATTTGAAGGCGAGCTTTAAGAGGGTTTCTGCACAGGGTTGTAATTGCACTATAGGTAATAATGTAAATGATGTTTACAGTATCGTTTAGGTTTTTCTTTGTTTTTGTTTACTTAGAACAGGGCTAGTGTAGACTAGTTTGGTTGAGTTGCTCGGATGAATGTAAACGTTAGCTCGGTTTGAGCAAAAAGTTTTTGAACGGTCTTCCAATAGGGGCAAATGGCAAGCCTTGTATACCCCCCCTAACCCCTAATATCAGCTGCTTTTAGCAGTCCTGAAATGACACATCTCAAATCAAGATATTATAGGAAATAGATAGAATTCTAAGCATTGCATAAATCTGTAGAATTATTGAGTTTAATACATTTTATTTGACCATATTCTTCTTTGAGATGCGCCTTTAGATTTCCTCAAATAATGGCCTCATTCACACTTTTGGTATTTGTCATTTATTCCAATTATCATGCAAATTGTCGCGGCTCTAATACTACCTCGCAAGGCAAAATAATGTCAGGTTGACGTCTGCGTTTGTTCCGTTCATCCAGGCGATTATCGGGTCCCGTTAACGATACTGACGCTACCTCCCAAGTTGGAACATATTCCCGGACTGACTGTCTTATCCTCGTCCACTTAAACCATAAAAAAAACATTCAAATCCTGGCTTTTGTAGACAGTATGGAAGGGGTTGTAAATACAGGCCACTAAAGGCTGTACTACTACCTCCAAAGGCAGAAAATTGCCAGATTAATTTGGCTCCCTCACCCTCCGTTTCCGGGTCTTTTCCCCCTGCATGGTCAACAAGAAACCATCTTTTATAGGCAGTATAAATACAGCTTTACACATAGGTGGCAATCTGCCTGTGTTACTACCTCTCAAGGCGGAAAATTGCCAGGTAACCTTTATAGCGACCTTACTTAATGTCACTTCTAATTTCCTGAACATTCTCTTTTAAACATAACTTTTAAAGGTTCAGTCACACATCTGTTGTGCTCTGATACTACCTCCGCAGGACAAAAAATTGCCAGGTTGCTTCAGTTTATAACCTTTTTTTTTAATTTAATTTTATAAAAGTGCCGGGAGAAGGTTAGCCGTTTGAGGGATTGTAAGGTGCTTTTCTTTTTTTTGTTACTGCACTGCTACTACCTCGGAATGCAGAATATTGCTGGGTCGCATGTCTTTCTCGTCTTGGAAAAAAATTTTTAGCTGTTTTTGTTGCGTCTTGGATAAAATTTGCTGCGTCGACGTCATGTCCAACTCGTTTAACGTGAATTATTAAGTTTCTCTTTGAGTAATTGAACACTTTTGGCCATTATTTGAGGAAATTATGTCATTCACTGGGAATAATTGCGATTTTTAATATTTTTGGGTAAGTTAAGTTCAAAATTAAGCCAATTGAGGCATTTTGCACACCATACATTATGAGAGGACGATTAAAAGATGACTAAATGGGAAAAACAAATGTAGAAATGCTACACTGTGGTAAAGGAGTGTGAAGCTGTGCCTTAGACTGACTGCGTGGGTGTCAATGATGCACACTAAGACTATGAGTGAATTAAATGTTACTTTCTTTTTTTTAAACAAGGAATGACTTGTATTCAACCTGGCTGTCCCTTCCAATATGATTTACCATATTTTCATGACTATAGGGCACACTTAAAAGTCTTAAATTGTCTCCAAAATAGACAGGGCGACTTATAATCCAGTTTGCTTTATATATGGAAAAGAAATGTATCATTCATTGAGGATGTCGCCTTATAGTTGTGAAAATATGGTACTGTTTATTTGGATGTACCCAAAGAATCTATATAATGTTGGTTGTGTTAGTTAGTTAGTGGTTAACTATCTAACTTGTTAGCTGCTATTGATGGTGTAAACAGTTTGGGACTCAATCCAGTTTTGGAAGTTCTGAGATGCAAATGATTTGGCAAAAGTGTAGATTTGATGTCTCAGTGGCAGTGAAGGAGTTAATGACTAAGCATTATAAATGCATTGGTTCTTTTGGTTGTGGTTGATGGAAAAGTGACAAATGACTCAATGTTGTGTTAAAGGCAGAAAGGAGTCCTATAATTTATCCAAATTTTAATTCCCCCTAAACCATTTGTACATTGTCAGTTCATATCCAGGCAAGAATGGCCTTTAAACAAAAAACTAAACAAAAAACGTCTTTATATTTCCCTTTTTTCTGTCACGATAACCTGAAGATGTCGCGGCAAACTTTGTACTGATTGAAAAGAATACTGAGTTTCCTCTTCTAGTGCTTATTTTTCCACATTTGCCAATTTGGTCTTCACTCTCACATGTGGACATATGGAAAAGAAAAGGGCGGAATAAAAAGGCTTGGGGGAAGAAAAAAAACAAAAAACATTGATATGCAAAAAAGAGGAAGCGCTTGAAACCATCCAAATGCATGACATTCAAAGCTAACCCGATAAAACCTCTGACCTTTTATGCACCGTGTATTTACGCTACTTTAAACACAAAGACTGTGAAGTGTCGCAGCAGGCTGGCTTTGTTTTCTTTTTCTCGTCACAACACTTTGTTGGGCCTTTTTAAGTGAATGTTGTTGGGTTTTTTTTGTCTGAGGCGAAATGAGAGCGCGGAGGATATAAAACTTTATGTCGAATAACTCCCCCGGCGGTGCATTTGAAACTCAAGCAGACTTTTGAGAGGAAAAAAAAACAGGAAATGCACTAAAATGTTTGAATGTGTTTGTATTTGTCCTTGAACCAGCACTTTAGAGTGATTTTAAGGCAGGATTTCCCAAATGTTGGGCTCGAGACGCAAATGCAATTGACGTGCAGTTGACACGAAATAAATCGTTAAAAGCGTCGGGTTTACGACGAAAGTTTCGTTTGACAGATTCCAAGTTTGTCCAAATTGGATTTGATGTGGAGGGATTGGAATGAAGTTATTCTTGATCTTTTTTTTTCTACTTGTAATTTAATGACTAAGTGAACACAAAGCTACTTCCAGTTAAAGGTTGGGAAATTCAAGGAACCTTTTTCAAGTGTTGTTTTGGTGACTGATTGATGGTCATTTTATGTTCAAGCAATTTTTCTTTTGTGATAGAAATATTAAAATATTCAGAGCCATGTTTGGTCACAAAACCCAGGTTGAAAATCTTTTAACACCTAAATGCCTGAATTTACATTTAATGGAAGTCAATGAGTTTACAATATATACATCAATGAGGAATGCATAAGTAGATACAACAAATATGGGACTAATTGTAAATATATAACTAAAAGGAGGATATTTCAAAAATGAAAAACATGAAAGAAATATGAGACATTTGGAAAGTTGACATTTCAAATAAAGAAAATCTTCATTTAATAACATTGAAAGAATAAGGATTTTTTAGATGTATATTTCCCTTTTAAAGTATAAATTATATTTTATAAAATTTATAAACCCAGCTAAATTTAATATCAATTTACTATTATGAATCTAGTACAAATATTTTCACATTTTTGGCTAATTTCTTTTTTTTTTTTTACAATTTAATTTGGTATTAATTGTTTTATTGATACTACTTTATATGTGCTTATATATTCTATTTTTGATGTATTATTGTTATATATAAATTCAGGCATTTAGGTTAAGGTTCCCTTTTGAAAAAAAGTTAATTCTGCATTCACATGTCCACATTTATGTGATGAGAAATATTCCCTTTTAAGAGAAAAATAGAATAGATACATCTTTATTCTGGCCTCCCAAAAATAACATACCAGATCTCTGTCAAATGTTGCGCCTTTCTTTAGAATAAACAATTATTTTTTACAACATGTCCCCCTTGGTAGATCAATAGCATGAAAAAAATGTGTGTGCATGATGTGCTAACCACAAATTCCATTTATGATGCAATTTCCTTGACTTTTAACTAGTTAAAAACAATTCTTATTGTGATATTGGCTTTAAAACAGATCCCAACTTGAATTCTCTATTTCAAACAGAGGCTAATTTGATTCAAAATATGCAATGCCCCCAAATGGAAATGACCCAACCAACCACAGTCCACGAGCCTTAGTTTGGGGAATCCTGTTTAGATTTAGATATTAAAAACAACAAAACAAAGAGTGTCATGGAAAAACAAGAAAACCGCACCTTTTTTAAAGCCATGTGTTCTGAGCGCTGACAATCAGGATGCGTGGATGCACTTTGGGAGGACGCGACTTGACATGAACTGCCGTGCTCTTGCTTTTTATTTGCTCCTCTTTTACCGATCTTATACTTAAGAGGGACGCAATGATCATAAAGAAAGACTCGTTTTTCCTCGGTGCTTTGGACCAGGCCTCTTCAAAAGCTCCATTCGGCTGACCTCAACATGGAGAAAGAAAACAACAAAAACATTTTAAATCATGGACATTCATCAGCCAGCTTGGACCTATTTCAAGTCTTGCTTTTACATTTTCAAAATGATTCAAAAATGTTTATGCGCCTTCTGACTCCAGCATTGATAATAATATATATGAGATACAAATGCAAGTTGCCATTTTTGATGTTGCATTTAAAAAAAAATGGACAGTTCATTCCCATCATGGTGTGTCCCATCATCAATTGTGTAGTCCAAGATTCCTGATTTCTTCCAATGCAATACAGAAAAAAACTGCTTTATAATAAAAAGGTCCTTACTTCACCACAAATGTGTTATTTTTGTGTCACTTTTTTGTTTTTGTTACTGCTCATTGGCTGCTGTTCATGCCGATCAATGTCCAATCTATTTTGACAGGGAGGGGTGACAATCAAATTAAATTAAAATAAATCTATGTAAAAATACTCAAATTCTTCAATTTCTTTTGGGTTTTGACCCATGAGGTAATGGTGGGGCACTTTTAGTTGACTAGCTCCGTCTAGTGTTGAAGCTGAGTAGTGCAATAGTATTTAGGTTGGATTTAATCTTCTTGTTTGGGCCATATTCAGTTATATTTCATAATTTGCTTTCTACTGGAGTTTGAATACCATCTTTTGTACATTAAGCTACCTGTTTGGGCCATATTCAATTATATTTTCATAATTTGCTGTCCAATGGAGTTTGAAAACACTCTTTTGTACAGTGAATAACATAACTAGTCATCTTTCCAAATAAGAATTCACAATATGTCAAAATAAAAATCATTTTACATGCATCTGATCCCCACAAGGTTCTTGGGGAAATCTATACGTTTTGATATTGCAATGCAACATAAAACAGTATAATTTAACAATAATTTGCAAGCATGTTTTTATTTCTGACATTAAAAGAAATATAACTTTATTCTCAACAATCAAAACAAATGTACAAACATGCATGACTAATGAAGCATGAAGTCTTTGCAAGATGAATACAAAATAAATTAAAATGAAAACATGAATAAGGCCTTTCCCGTACAAAATTTGCACTGTAAATATGGAGCTTTATGATTCTGGGTTCGATTGGCCGCCCTGATATCTCTGTGACGTTGAAGTCGCTCCTGCAAAATCGCGCGGAAGTCAGACTGAGTGTTGAGTTTTTTCTTGTCACGCGACAAAATAAATGCTGCACACCGTTGAATTTCGTCTTAATAAAAGAGATCGGGGCCCAAAAAAGCAATCTATTCCTGCAGACGCGTCGGATCTGCGTGTTTAAAGATGAGCGACGACAATGACTCCCCTCCCGAGAGGGAGATGAAGGTAAACACTTATCTGTTTTGCCCTCTTGACTCGTTAGCATGAGCTAGCTCATAGTGTGTTTTAGTATCTAAATGATCGATTGTACCAAGCCAAATGCTGAAATAACTGCCTTTTAGTGTAATGCAATTTGGTAACATGCTTTGGCGTGATTTTAAACTAAACGATCCCACCATTGAGTTAGTGATGTAACGCTAAAGGACTTTTTGTTGCGATCTACTTTCTTTTGGTTTGAAAACAAATTAAAAGAACGATCTAAATTGATTTTTTTTATGCACCAACTCTTTATTCTCTGGTATTTAATTTATGTGGCAATTTTTCCCCACTATTGCACATGTGTCCTATCCTTTTGAAATGAAATCTCCAAATGATGCTGAAAAAATGTCTGATTTCTGCATCTAGGACTTTCAATTTCGTCAGATGAAGAAAGCCAAAGTTTTCGAGCCTACGGGCGAGATGGCACGAGAGCGCACCAGTTTGCTCGCCATCTCCAACAAGTTCGGCTTGACCTTTGCTGGCTTTGGTGGTGCGTTCAAGGTCTACCGCACGCAGGACATATTCGCTGCTGACAAACAGGATGGCACGTCCAACACAATAGGTAAGATTATTTGTGTATTATATTTTGTAAATATTGTTTTCATGACATTTATCAACATGAGCATTCAATTGAAACTAAAGTATTTTTAATTATAAGAAAAAATTGCACTGGACAGAAGCCATTGAAGTAATACTGCTACATTTTCTTCAATAAATTAGATGCGCATTGTTAATTACCACAAGAGGGCAGTATTGATAGAACTCTAGGAAAACTGATCCATAAAGTAGACTACTTATGTATAATTACTGTGTAATATTCTTTGGCTGCATGTGTTGCTGTACCGTTTGTATTCACATACCAGTTAACAGGTTTATAACTTCATCATATTTGCTTTGTAGTTGATGGAATCGCAGCACTGGTGGAAGTAAAGGTGCATTCGAAGCTGCACAACTTGGCTCTCAGCAGCGACGAGCTTACTTTGTCGGTATGCGGCGCATCTGAGGAAGCCGCACTGTCCGTCAGGTTCTACGACGTCCGTACATTTGTCAATGAGGTAATCACCTGCATTGCAAGACTGTATAAAAAAGTTTGGAGGTATCTGGGCTTAGTAGTACATTTTACAGACAATTTAAGCCAAAAGTGTTCACCTGGTGGCCTGATCTGGCCCAATGCATAATTTTGTGTTGCCCCTATAAAGTAAATTCATATGAAATGACTTCATCTTTTTTGGAGAAATGAAATTTATAGAATTTATGTTGTCCAAAAATTAGAGACTGCTATTTTTTTAAGTATTGTATTTTCTGCACCATAAAGTGCATCTTTGATGAATAGCCTATTTTAAAATTTGTTTCATATATATAGTGTACCCAAATTATAAAGCACAGTGGTATTCGTAGTAATAGTAGTGGTGGTGGTAGTAGTAGTAGTAGTAGTAGTAGTAGGGGATGGAGTTATACATCAACTAGATAGATGGAGCTTCAGTAAAGGTAATTTCATACAATAGTTAACCAATATTGTTCCATAAATAATGCCTTTTCAGATTATTTGAAGCACTGACACTTTTGAGAAAATTGGAAAATATGGTACTAATTTTTTGTCCTGTTTTTAGAATTAAATAAAAAAATTAAAGTCATTTTGTGATCTTTTCAGGCACGACCACAGAAGTTACCTTTTGCCTCATGGCACCCCAGCGTGCCGCCTGAGACTCTCGTGCTGGACCTCAAGTGGAATCCCGCTCAGGTGTCCATGTTGGCTGTGTGCCTGTCCGATGGCCGAATGTCGATCTTGGATGTGGCCGCTGATGCAAAAGTGCTGGCTGAACTTCCCCCATCCAGCGGCGTCACATGCGGTAAGCCAGACAGACGTCTCTCAATTTGCCACCATTTGTTAATCACTGATCCTATTTTTGTCATTCTCCAGTTTGCTGGAGCCCTAAAGGGAAACAAGTCGCTGTGGGGAAAATGAATGGCACCGTCAGCCAGTATACCCCAGTAAGTGTAAATAGTGATTTTAAAATGATACCCCTCTTGCTAATTGATGTTCTGGTTGGTTGATTAAAGGCACTAGAGGAAAAGAAGGTGATCCCCTGTCCCCACTTTTACACTTCAGATGACCCCGTCAAAGGTAACGTTTTACATACACACGTGGCTTTCATGTATGTCATTTCAAAGGATCACACATCATCTTTGTGTTTGCCATAGTTCTGGATGTGTTGTGGTTGAAGACGTTTTCTTTTGCTGTGGTCTATGCCGCGGCTGATGGCTCCCCGGAGACCCCACCTGAGCTTGTCTTGATCACCATACCTGTGAGTTTTGTCTTTGACTCTTGAGGAGATAGTCTAATCCATTTGAACTAGAAAGGGCTGAAAGGAAGGAAGATTTATATGTGATACATGATATGAATATGTCCTGTTATAATAACAAAATATATAAATATAGGCCATGTAAAAAGATTCTAAATTGTAATCCATTGCTATTTTTATATACTATATATTTTTCTTCTTTTTTAACCATTAAGCAATCTTATTGTCAAAGGAAAAAAGGACAAAGCACATTTTTCTTTTCAAATGTGCCCTGGGATATTTATTTTATATTGTTTACAAGTCTTACTGAATGAAAGAGTTAACAATATCCATCCATGTGTATATATTAGATTCAGTCATTCAGTAAATTTGATTTCAATTAAAATATAGATTGGAGATAAATAGTATTAGGAGATTAAATTCTGATAAGTCAAGAGGAAATTTCATTTCAAAGTCGCTTATTATATCAATTATTGTAATCAATCTTAACTTGACATGTATTTACCTCTAGGAAAGCTGATTTTGTTTAAAATGGGTCTTAAGCCGTCTTTTAAATTGTAAAAATATCCTGGCTGTGTAGCAAAATGTAATGTATTTTATTTTCCAAACAGAAAAAGGATGAAAAGTCAGAAACCAAGTACCTGAACTTCAGTGACACTGTGTACGGCTGCTGTACAGAGCGACAGCACCACTACTTCCTCAGCCACATAGAAGACTGGTAAGACTAATCTGAGCATATCAAAGTACTAAACTGGTTTACTTCTGCTATCTGACAGTGTTCTTAATTTCACACAGGAACCTTGTTCTAGCTGCTTCTGCAGCCTCCATCGAAGTCAGTGTCATCTCCAGACAAGATGAAAAGGTACTTCGTAATGTAACCAATAGTAGTTAAATAGTAGTTAAAGAGTGTGGTCTACATGTGCAGCCATGACAGGTTTCCAACTTTTTTTTATAATTTTTTTTAAAGATCTGGGAATTGTGGATGCTGGAGGACGCCAGTAGGGCTGAGCTTCCCGTTTCTGAGTCTAATGAAGACACGCTGCCTCTTGGCTTAGCTATCGACTACACCAGCCAGCAGGAGATCCGCATCAGTAAGTGTTTTCTGCTACCTGAATAGTTTAGTTTAGATTTGTATACCCTCTACTGCGTTTTCCATTCACAAACGTGACATGAAATTATCTCATTACATTATAAGAACAAAACAGGAACTTCTGACTAACGCAAGGACACTCCTTTTTTAAATAAAAAAAAAAACTTCCCAAAGTAATCAACACTTGCCGGCGTGCATATTTTAATTTGTTAAGTATAACTCATCGCCTGGTATTGACAATGATGGACGTCCTATTCATTGGCTGCTAGGCACCCCAGTTCAAATAAATCCGACGTCTGCGAGTGGAAAACTAATTTAAATTGTAATTGCTTTTAACTACTGAACACCCAATCATGTAAAGGCCTTGCAAGTGCATCTTATTTTCATGCTGAACACACTCTCGGTAATGAGAACAAGGCAAAATCTATTAGGATTTCTTTGTCGCTGCAGTGCTGGACGGATACCTCGAGAATAATAATCAGCATCTGACTCAATAGACATTCACGTCCAGTATGTCTCCCCACCTCTCCCTTTTTGGAAATAAAAAACCTGCAATCGGTTGCAGCACTTTTAATACAATAAAAATCCAATGTGCGGCAGGAGAGAGTCATTATATTGAGAGGTTGGTTATATCGTTAAAACTCTGTTGAGCTTTGAGAACCAAAACAAAGCGGCCCAAGTGCTTGCAGAATGTTTATGAGGAACCCTTTGACTCGTACTCGCCATTGTTCATTGTAAAGCAGTTTTTTTAGTTAATGTTGCACCGGTGGGAATTTTTTTTAGCTGCCATTATCGATTTTACAACCAGTTTGTATGGTGTCGGTTGATGCCGATATTGCACCAAATAATCAAATGTCCCTTTTTAGTAATGATTAGAGTATCACTGCAATATTTATCTTTGCTTACCCAGAGACTCCTTAAAGTCATTTGTGCCCTAATTGGTATGAATCACAACTTTGACAGAAGCAGAAGCATCATTTTTGTTGAGTTTCTCATTGCTTGAAATTGTTTCCCTCTTTTTAAGGCGATGAAAAAATATTGCCCCCGGCTCCCATTATGCTCATGCTATCCACTGAGGGATTGCTTTGCCCATTTGTGCTACTAAACTTCAATGCTGGTGTCAAGCAGCTGATTTCACCCTGTGTGGCCCTCACAGCGGCAGGCGAGAGACCCCCAAAGCCAGGTAAGAAAGTTAGTGACCGGTAACTGAGTTGTACTGCTTGTTATGAATTGAAAAGCATATTATTATTTGTCGTCTTTAGAATCTTTGGTAACGCCGTCCCCCAAGCCCACCGTGGCACTCCCGTCTACCTTCCCAACCGTCGCTGTGACTTCACTGGCCACGTCATCTGCCCCGCCCCCTTTTGGTCTTGGTTCCACTGCCCCCTTGTCGTCATCGTCGGGGTTCAATTTTTCAGTCCCACCCATCGGCAGCAATTCTGCCGCTCCGGCCTTCTCTTTAGGAGCACCGCCATCTTTCGGCTCTGGGGCCTCGGGCTTCTCATTCGCCCCCTCCAAGCCTCCCTCTGAAACCCCCTCGGCCACCTCTGCGTTTTCTTTCAGCACCCCCTCGAATAAAGTCCCTGCCCTGACACCCCAGAACATTGCCACTCCCTCTGCGCCGGCGGTCAAACTCAATTTGACTGACAGGTAAGACCCTTATTTTTCTGATTGTCGGTAAATATATTTATAATTAAAAATTCCCACACACTGGAGTATAAACCACATTTTGGCTTTTAATTTTATTTGATTTGAGACCAAGAACAAACATGCATGCCTAATGTGACAAAAAATGGACGGCAATAGGTTAAGTTGTTGTCTTAGGTTACAAGCTCAGCTCTGACTTTTTAACCTGCAAAATAAGCTTTAGAAATATATTAATTTTATTAACAATTGTCAATGCCTTTTCTCTTTTCAAGGTTTTCTTCTGTAGAAGCACCAACAGCAACTCCACCATCTTTCTCCTTTGTCTCATCTATGCCTAAAAGTGTCTCTAACGGTGGCGTATCTGCTGTTGCTGCTGCAGTAGCGACCACCAAGCCAGTCACAGTGTCAAGTAGGAACAAATTTTAACTTTAATTCTGATTTATTCATTTTTTTAACACATTTTTGCTTTCATTCCAGCCCCAATACGTTCGATTCAAACCAGCGCACCACAAGCAGTGCTCCAAAAACCATCACCAACACCAGTGACCCACGGTGTTCAACACCCTCAGGTATTGATAATAGTTATTCTTTTTCCTTGTCATTTTATATCACAATTATATATATAGAGATATTTATATGGGATTTCCTTGCATCTTATTGCAGACACCTGTAGCCGACGTCAAGCCGGTGGAAAAGAAGCCTCAGCCAAAGAAAGAATGTGATCCCATCATGATTGGAATACAGGAGGAGGTAAGCTTAATGTCCTCCACATAACTTTGGCTTTACATTTTGCCGTAGTTAATCATGTGCATTTGTGTTTGAACGCCCTCGTCAGATTTCGCACTTCCAAAAGGAACTGGATGATTTCAAGGCAAGGAGCGCAATGGCCGACTTTAAGGTTGGAACCAATGAAGACATGAAAGAGCTCAGGAAGGAGTCAGAAGATCTGAATATTTTTACTCTGGAGATTAAGGAAACCACAGAGGTAAGGTTTTTTTTTTTTAGAAATTTGATTAAGAATTGAATATGTAAAAATATGCTCTTGCCAGTCTCTGCACAGCGACATCGGCATGCTGAAAACCACCTTATTGGAAGGTTTTGCCGGTGCTGAAGAAGCCAAGTCCCAGAACGAGCTTAGCAGGGATCGAAATTATCGACAATTGCTGTACAAAAGACCTCTTGACCCTCGCAGTGAGGAACAACTCAAGGTGAAATCACATCAGCATATTTGGACTCAATCATTGGTTAGGGCAACCAACATAGCAGTATATAATAATGGGGAAACCTCCACACATTCTAGAGAGAGACAAAATATCCAGACCAATAAAAAAGTACTCCACATAATGCGAGTAATACATTTAAAATATTATGACTCAAACGCCATTAACACTGTTTTATCTGTGAGCAAGTCTTATCTATTTTCAAGGACAGATCATAAATAAAGGCCTAAAAGTATATTAATTAATCAGAATTGTACATCTCAAAGGAAACCCACTTTGCTGACCTATTCACAGCTTTTTCATGAGTCACAGAAAATGTTTCTTTTCCTTGTAGGAGATTCGCCGTCTCTACCAGTACGTCATGGTCGCCGTGGAGGACGTCAATGGTGTTCTGGATGTGGAATGGGAGAAACACTTGGAGAAGAAGAAAAAGAAAAAGTATACTCCAACCCGCCAAGTATTTTAACAACGCAGAATTAACATTAACTGGTGTTGGTGTGGTGACAGGCACATGGTGGTTCCCGGGCGTGAGGGTCTTTACACTACGCTGGCCAATAACCTGTACATCATCAACCAACAGAAGAATAGGCTGGATCAAATTGTCAGTGAACTCACCTCGCTGCACCTTTACAACAAAAAAGACGCTCTCCCAGTCAGCCACAACACAGCCACATCTAAAAGGTATGTCAGGCACAGAAAGAAAAACAAAAATCCTTTACAAATCCGTTTTTTTTTTGCATTCTTCCACCTGACACTTTTTCAGTGTTTTTTTTTTTGCTGTGAATTGATAAAAATTCATTACAAGTAGACGTCTAATCTATTTGAACTGGTGAATGATGGAATGCCAATGCTCCCACTTCAAATGGACATCTGTCACCATAAATAGTAGCCAATGAGTAACTACATATATTTATACAATGTAGCAAACGTGTACTGATTGGCGGATTGTGCCATCGCATATCTTTATCTTTGTTTGTTTCTTTTAGTATGGAAAACGAGCTTGACAGTTTAAGGGATGCTCTCCTGAGGGCCCGACTTGACACCGCTTCCCCTAAACCCAAAAGCCCATCACCTGGTACTTAATTACATAACTTTGTGTATATATTGCTGAAAATAGAAGCCCATTACCATGATAAACTCTCTCCCTTCCTTTTTTCAGTCAAGATATCACCAGTGAAGCAGTCCCAGCTCCGTAACTTCCTCTCTAAGGGTCTCATGCCTCCCGTTCGCTCTACTGCGCCTGGTACTTACTTGCTCTAAAAAAACATGGATAAAAACGACCTTATTGGAACATGTTGGTCTGAATTTTCTTTTTTCTCTTGCCAAGCCAACCTGTCGCGCTCAGCTTTCCTGTCCCCCAAGTATTACGAAGATCTGGATGACGCCAGCTCCAATTCGTCCCTTTCACAATACATGGAGCCTCACCTGGAATTGGAGGAGGAGGAAGAGGAGGAGGAACTGCAGCCCGAGCGCTTGCCCATTGTCGCACCTGTTGCGGCCCCTCCTTCCTACCCCAGGCACCCCACCGTGGTGAGGACTCCTTCCATCCAGCCGGGCTTTGGAGCTATCCAGAGCACGCCCTTAGCCAAAATGCAGTCGGTGCCAGGCGTGGGTTTTGGTCTGAGTCCAATCGCCAGCCCTGGTAAGTCTCACATCATTCTTCTGAGGCTTAGAAAGAAATTAATCTCGATTTGACATTTTAAACCTTTTTTAGGGCAAGCGGCTGTTTTTGCAAATTAAAAAATGTTAACCTCATTAACACCGGGCGTCCACATAGTTTGGGTGATGTCGGCCATATAGTATTATATATTAGTTGTACTATATATCATACTACAACTTTATCGATGCATATTACACTTTTCTTACTGTTAAATTACCCTTTTTGTTAAGAATTTTTGTAAATGATCAAACCATGACTATTTTCTTGCTTTTTAAACCTCATTTAATCTTAAAATTTTCTTTTCTGTGTTACAATAGTGTTTTTTTTCTCCAAACATGTTTATTTTCTTTTAATTTCAGTACCCACCAATAAGATCAACCTAAGTGGAGCTGAAAGCACTGCCCTTGCTACAAAAACTGTCAAGCATGGCGCGCCGCCTGCCGAAAGGACCGTCCCTGTTACCATCCCGGCTCAGCAGGCCGCCGCTACCGCAGCCCTCCGCAGGCTTATGGCCAATCAAAAATCAGGTACCACCTATTCAATGAACTTTCAATATGGCACTACGCCCACCCGCTTCAGATCAATTGTTTGTTCTAACTTCTGCTGTAGTCATCCAGGTGGCGACAGAGATCAGTCATCAGTTAATTTTCGAATCAAATATATATTTCTTATTGTTATAGCCATCGCCAACACGTCCTTAGGAGAGTCCACCTTAAAAAGTGGGCCGCAGGTGGTCAATGTCCAGGAGAAAGGGGCGCCCATGTCAACTCCGTCAATTATAAGGTATTATTTTCCTATATGCAACATTATCAAAATTAAAAAAAGCCACATGATTAGGTGTCTAACATTGTCGGTGGCAATCAAATATATATATTTTTAAATAGTCCTTTCTGTTGTTGTCTTTTGCAGCTCAGCAGCAGCAGACACCTCCACCGTGCAGCTTCCGGTTCCTGTTGCTATCACATCCAGTCAACCTAAACAAGTGAGAAAATTAATTACTAGTATTGTGAATGTGTGTAGCATAATATTGACATACAGATTTCTTCTACTAATGTGAAGCTTGGGATTTATGGGACTTGTTTTATGCAAGTAAAAAATGGCATTAAGATTTCCAATCCTGGACTCAGTTTTGTGAAATTAGGTTAGAAATAAGTTAACACCATATTCATTTTAAAGGTCAAAACTACATGATTTCTTGGTTACATTAGTATCTGTTTACTTGGGTATTCTACAAAAGAAACCCACATATGTTTGTTTCTTCATTGTCATTGTTAAAACTTTTCTCTGCAGAATCAAGGCATTGGCATGCCAAAAACATCTTTTGACGCAAGCACTCCACAGGGAACCTTTATGTTTGGTGAGTTCATACTTTGCATTGTCTCATTGTTCAAACCTTTTATTTTGCATTTTCTTATTAGGAGCATGATTAAAATACTCCTATTTTCATTTTTTCCTTGCTCCCCGACAGGTCAATCTGCCAAAACTGACAACTCTGGTACACCTTGTAGCACAGCTGATTCAACTATTAGCAAAGGTTTCTCCTTCACGTCAACGTAAGTCCACTGTGAAATTAAAGTATTATAATTTCTGTTTTTATTTGAGATATATACCATCATTAAAAAAAAAATCAAATCCTCTTTTACTCTTTTTGGGAACATCTGGCTATTTTTTGGTAATTTAACAAAGGCTTCACATTTTAGGTCATAATATTTCATATACATAGAATAATTTTATAGTACAAGTTGCCCTATATAGGATTAAATAGCTTGAAACATTTTCCATATTTTCTTCCCCTGAATATATATTCCTGGTATTAGAATAAAAAATCAATTTCCCTAGAATTATTTTCTTCCTAACATTTATTGCTTCTTTTTGCAGCCCGTCAAACTTCAGTTTTGTATCTGGCACTTCAGCAACAGGAGTACCACCAGGTAAAAATCCTTAAAAGTTAATGAGGATAGTTAATACATACATTTTTCTTTTTGCAATTTATAATATTTCTCAGCAACATGAAATTGAGTTTTAAACCTTCAAACTGTTGTCAATTCAAATGTCAATTCTCCTTAATGTGACCTCTTAAATATTCTTTGTTTCCAGTCAAAAATGTGAATGATTTGCCCTTTGGTGGAAATGGCAAGATGATATTTGGTCAGAACGCAGAGGAGCTGCCAAAATCCATCTCACCAGCCATAACTACTACTCCAACAATGGAGGGGTCCGTCCCAGTTTCAACTACAGCTTCTGCAAGGCTAGAAGCTCAACCCATTAAACCAACTGGAGGAGAAACTCTTGGCAGTTTCTCCGGCCTTCGTGTGGGTCAAGGCGAAGAAGCCAAAGATTCGTCAGCCAAGCTTCCCCCTGCCAACAACGCTTTCAGCTTTGGCGGTGCGAGCATAGGCAAAGGAGCGGCACAGTTCAACTTCAGCGGCGATCGCAATTCTGCCGGAGACTCTATCGGAACCGACTTGTCCAAATCCGGTAGCTTATTCAAACCTCCCGAAGCCACACCCAAGCTGACCTTCTGCATGACCGTATCAAACACACCTGTCTCAGGACTGCCCACCTCTTTTAGTAGTCTACTAGCTGCACCCGTTGAACCAACAGAAGACCCCAAACCAGTCTCACTACAATCAGAGCCTTCACCTGAAAAAGTTCCTTCTCCAGAACCTCCCGTTGAGGCCATTGCAGCTACAGAGACCACTAAGCCTTCGCCGGATGCAGTTTCAGTCAAAGACCCAGGTCCTGTTCCAGATGAGTCTGCTTTAGTCCCAACAACAGAGACAATCTCAACAGATACACCTGTGGATGTCACATCAGCTGCCCCTATTGTTTCCGTTCCCCAAGTAGCTCCATCCGTGTTCCAAGTATCTCCTTCGGGGAAGCCCGGGTCCATTTTTGCTCAACCCGTGGCGACTGAAAGCAGTGCCCCCGCCGTGACGCCAGGCGTCATTTCAACGGATGCCCCCACAATCACTGCCCCCGAGGCTCCCGCCACAGCAGCTGCTAGCACACCAGCTTTTTCAGTCACCGCTGATACTACCACTGTTCCCACTGTTTTTGGGCAACCCGCTGCGACTCCTCAAGCCTCCGCAGCCTCGGCTACGTTTGGGTCTTCTACCTTCGGCGCTGCAACTGGAGGCGGGTTCAGCAAGTCTGTTTTTGGACAGCCGAGTGCTTTTGGTAGCACACCAACGGCCAGCAGCTTCTCCTTTGGACAGTCCACATTCGGAGGAAACTCTAACGCCGCCGCCACCACCGGAGGAGGAGGAGGCGGTCTTTTCGGAGTAGCGACACCAAGCGCCAGTTCTTTTTCTTTCAACACGTCCAGCGGTGCGAGCACTGGAATCTTTGGACAGAGCACTACCTCTGGTTTCGGACAGAGCTCTACATTCGGACAACCTTCCCTTTTTGGAAGTAACACAACTACGTCACCATCGACTGGATTCAGCTTTGGTCAACCATCAGGTATATTTAACACTTCCATTCGGGATGTACTAGATTGCAAAATGGATTAAAAACATTGAATTTTAAAAGTTAATCCATTTTTAACTTCTAAAGGCCAAAATTGTCTTGAGGTAAACATTAAGCCTAATCCAAAATAAACACACACAGTATTTATTATTATTTTTAAATGGCTGTGCCAAGGTATTGCTATATTGATCTCCTTTTTCAAGTAGTGCGAGGCTTATTCATTTTTCATTTCCAACAGCATTCGGATCGTCTCCTTCCGGATTTGGTCAGCAAGCCAACACAGGGAGCGTATTTGGACGGGTACCATCATATTCATTCTCTATGAACAATCACATTTTCGAAACTGCTCGCTCAGTTCAATTTTCTTTCAACTACAGCAGCCGTCGGGTGGAGGACTGTTCGGTTCCGGCACCCCCAACGCAGCAAACTCTGCGGCAGGAAGCCTCTTCAGCGGCCTCGGAGGCAAACCCAGTGATGATGCCGCTAACAAGAATCCATTTGGTCCCACTGCTTCTACTGGAGGATTTGGGCAGCCTGCTCAAACTGGTATGAGGCACTGGCCCTGGTCATATTGTCTTGTGTCACCTTAAAACTTGTATTCATTTGACCTTGTCTTTTCATAGGGACTCCCAGTCTTTTTGGAAACACCGCAGCTAAACCTGTTGGATTTGGACAGGCCTCCTTTGGAGAGCAGAAACCCAGTGGCACTTTCAGTTCTGGTGGCGGATCTGTTGCTGCCCAAGGTTTCGGATCCTTCACAAGTCCAACAAAAACAGGTATTGCAACAAAACTGAGTGTTATTGTTTGATTCCTGTTATCTTTACACCTTTAGAATACAGTGCCACAACCTAAGGCAAACACATTTGCCTTTTGTGACCTTGGGTGGCCTCCCAAGTTAATTCTAAGCAGTCAAGAAACAAAAAAAATATCTTCACATTTTATAGCATGATATGCCATGATTGAGTATCTTTCATCATTATTTGATGAAACATTTATTTTAAAAAGATTATTTGCCAATGAACACAATGGATTGGACACTTAGAATAATTACTGCCCTTCAAGTAATTTATGGTCATTTGGGCAATAAGTAGTTATGATGCCTTGCACACTCAGCATAATTAAATGGAAAACTACAGCTAATCTATGATTCATATTATAATTATTACCATTATTTATTGTAGGTGATTAGCTGAATTTGGAACCTCCTACGTACCTCCAAGTGGAAAGCTCATTGTCTTCCATTCGTTTTATTCATTTCTAAGAGGCAAAAACTTCTGTAAAATTCTGTCTAGTCTTGGCCTGGGATTTTATCATCAAAAGTCAACAAGTACCCTTATCTACTCATCCCACCCATGCATAAGGAGGCTAAGTCTGATGCTGTCGTTGGGCTGCTATTTGATATGACATTGAAGCTGCTCTTGACATGGGCGTATTTGGGTCAGAATGAGTTGTGATATTTTCCAGGCAATCGCTAGTTTGGCAGAAAAAAAAACTACCCGGCAAATTAAACAAGCTAGATACACTTCTCCTGAAAATGTACAATTTACAGTATTAGGTCATACTTTCTTTCAATGGTTCTACTTCACTAATAAACAAATGGAAAAAGCGTGCTTTCAAGGAGCACATATGCATTAAATATCTTAGAGCCCTAATAATTGTGCTCCTATTGTTTAATGTTATATTTTCCAGCACTGTTGTTTGTCTCCTATCTTCAGGCCAATCCTCCTCCACTAACTCAATTTTCAGCTGGATATTAGCAACCCCGCCCATCCGTTACTCCTAATGCCTGATCACTCTGCCTTGTTCAGACAATGTAATCCTGTTACATTAGCACAATCAATTATTTACTAGGGCGTGCTGGTATGTGTGCTGTAATTTCAGCACACCCTGTTTGTCCACTACACATTAAGGGCTTTGAGATGTGGTCTGGTTGCCCCAAAACAAAATATCCGTATCAACTATTTACTGAGAGCATTACAACAAATAGTCCTTAATTCCCAATAGGGCAAGTGAATATTATAGTAATATAGAAAAAGAATTTGGGTCATGTTGGTCAATGGAAAGTCCATATGTGGATGCCAAGAGAGGTCACATGAACTCAATTGTTTTTTCCTGTTTTTCTTCTTTGTTATTTGTGAGCGGATCTTAGTGCAATTTTTTTAGGTATATTCTTGAGATATATACGTATTAATCTTCAGAGCTTGATTTTAGGGTTTTTTTCTTGAAGCTGATTAATTCTATCAATTGTGGAGTTATTGTTGGGTGTAAGTCTGAGTTAGTCTGTAGGTAATGAGATGTTTTGTTTTGGTAAATCATTTTGAACTTGGTTTGGGGGCTCATCATGATTGTATTTTTTTTTTAATATTTCATATGTAGCCTTCTTTACTTTATTCTTTACTTTAAGTAAAATACTGTGTCATTTAATAAAAACAAATGTATTAGGATTAAATAAATTAAATATAGGGTATTATGTTTCACTCCCTTTTTGATATATATGTAAAGTATTTTCTTATAATGACTTATTTCAATCCTTTCAAAATACAGGTGTATTTGGCAGTGCACCAGTTTTTGGAAGTCCCCCTGCCTTCGGTGCATCGCCATCATTCGGGACCAATGCGTCTTTTGGCGCCAGTCCTTCCTTCAATAACGCCATGAATTCCTCCGCCGGAAAGGTCTTTGGCGAGGGAACTGCCGCTTCCAACATGGGTGGATTCGGGTAAGAAAGAGTGGTAATGTCTTTAGTTTATGTGGCGTCCTTATTTCTCAGTGAAGTTTTATTTATTTATCAATACAGCACAAAATGCGAACATTATATACACAAACAATTGACAGCTATTTGATGAGAGAAAGTTTAATAAGAAAACCACCAAGCATGACGGGTACGAGTGTGGTCACATTCTCTGTATATCTTCATCAACTGCGTGCCTGACAGTGTACCACGATCCGACTTTTCATAGCTACTAGCCCCATTTCTTGATGGAGTAGATTATTCCCCCTTGATAATCTCACTTTGGGATCACGCTGCCTCCGGATTAAATCATCTCACTTTCTGTCCTACTCTCTGTGCTTTGCATAGTCGCGGATCCGCTTGCTGATGATTTTCTCGACGCCAATCCTACGGAAGGATTATCTTTTTAAACCTTCATTTCCCTCCCCCATCATACCAACACACGCACCATCTGACACATTCTGCTGTTGTGAAAAAAGATCTAAATGTATGTCATATATGTGAGTCCATGGGTCTTATCCAAATTGGGAAGACTTTATTCCGAATGCCCTATATACATATATACATATATACTATTTATACACACGATCGACGGCTAGATTTTTACTGCAAGTAGAGTGAGAAATTAATATGAGCAGTCCTGTATTTAAGTACTACAGCACTGAACGTTATATTTGTGTAAACCACAACACAGATGTTTGTCATGTATCCAAATGAATATATATCCCTTGTATAATTCATTCTTTCCTCTCTCTCCCTAATGGCTCAGTTTCGCCTCACCGTCTAGCGGCTCGTCCTTC